>NW_010103646.1:0-5399 GCF_000699245.1 Pterocles gutturalis | reverse complement strand
CGGCCCGCGGTGGCAGGGTGCGGCCAGGGCTGGATTCCTCTGCTGCCTTTGAGACTTGTTTACCTTGTTCTTCAGTCAAAACACAGCACTTTGGAAGTTAAATAAAAATGCCGGACTCTCAATGTTGCACCAAATCTGTGACTTGCAGGTGAAAGTGATGAGTGATTAACCTGAAGGGTTTATGTCTCGTGGTTTCTAACATATTTTCTGTCGAATGGAACAAATAGCACACTTCCTTTTGTGTAACTTCATATGCTGGCCTGCATACATCACTTTTTTTTGTAAATGCAGTTGTAGAACTGCATTTTTTAGTATTACTTTGCAGTGGAAATGACTGGTAATCAGATGGATTCTGTGTCCAGCACTCCCCTCCGTACGCAGGGCAGCACTCTGCTGTGGCACAGGTCTGCTGGAGGGTGTCGGAGGGGCAGGGTGGTGGAGCCAGGAGGGGCCGTGGCACTGCGCAGTGTCAGATGTGGCCTGGGCGAAGGAGAGAAGGGCGAGATGGGCTGGTTGTTGAATTTTCACGTGTAGCTCTGCCTGTTATAGCTCTGTTATATAACGTGAGCAACGCAGAGTGCCTTTATTCCTGGTTTCTGTCAAGCGGAGTGCCTCGAGGTGTCAGTATGGGAAGGAGATTCCCCACCACCCCGACGTTTCTATATATTTGTGGGTCGGAGGAAAGTGGGGCTGTGTATAGAAGTGAGTGCTTTGAAAGACCATTCTGGAGTTCATATAAACCCCATTATTTCTATGTGTGTATATTACACGTAGATACATGCCTAGCTCCAACTTCGAGACAGAGTATTTCATGTTTCCATGTCTTGGAGAGAGGAGTGGGGAGGATCATTACCTTAAGCGTTGCTCTCCATTCTCAGCCCTCAGTAGTGGAAGAGACTCACAGTCTATACCTTCGTCAGTTAATGTCAACTTCATACCTTTGAAATGAGCTGTTAACAGAATTCACCATTCTTTGTCTTGTATCGTGGTTTCTCGCCACTAAGAATTAGTATTTCTGATGTGATAAACTCTCTGTATTTTGGCTTTTTTTTAAACATCCATTGCGTTGTTGTAAAAGAGCCTGTAATGCAAGGCTGCTATGAAGCATAGGCTGTACGACTTAGTAGGAGAGAAACACTACTGTGAACAAGACAATCTAAGAGCTTAGGTAGAACACACTTTTAGAAAAAAAGTATTCCTTTTAGTTTGAAGAAATGTTTCATGTGTGATTAATTGTAACAATTAATTCATTGTGGGAATTAGTAACTTAGATTTGATGTGTACGCATAAGGAATTGGGATATCTATGAAACAGGGCAATGAGAGGATCTGAATGATAGTGACGGTTCTGTTGAGAGAAGTGTTAAATATTTTCTGCAGGAAATAGCTGGAGTCTGTATTTTGTTCAGATACTCAAATATTTTTTCATGGAGGTTATTATTGTAGCATACGGCACTATTACGTAGTGCACATTGGGGCTATAGTCTGTTACATTTTTGTTCTCCCTATGCTTCTGTCCCTAGTGAGAATATAAGATGGTTTTTAATTTTTATTTTTTTTTCTGAAAAGCGCAACTTTGTTTTAGCCAAAGCTTTCTTGTGCAAAGGTTAATGTGCTTGTTTACGTGCTTGGGTTGCCTTGAAGTGTATCCATTATTAAAACAGAGTTAGCAAGCCAAAGTTGGGATTCCCTTTGTGATTTTCCCCTTATCCCCATGTCTAAATTTCACATATTATACCAACTCTTGCGTTAACTGGAGAAACAGGCAGAACTGAATCCCTAGCTCTGACTTGGCTTTGGTCGTGCTGCTTATCTTGTTTGTTGGGCAGCACCCAGCTGCTTTTGTACCAACTATTTACACATCAAACATATTACAAATAAGTGTATATGAAAGACTTGTGAAAGACTTGCTAAAAGAGTTTCAGGTAGACAGTTTCCCAGGGTTTAGGTGGCATGTTTTGAGCAAAAGACTGCAATTCTCATAGTACAAATTATTGGAAGAGTTCACTTAGCCTCAGACAACCCCCAGGGTAAGCCTTTGGTGCTTGTTGTAGAACATACCACTGTCTCTATATTCTTGAAAATGCTGTTTTCTGACTTTGTACAAACTGAGTGATTTCTTCCCCATGCCTCTTCTGTTTATCCTCCCTTCTAGTGCAAAGACTACAACTCAGTTGTAGAACTGTGGACTTGGGATTTTAGCACTCTTGTAGTTGCTGAAAGTTACAAGGATTTCTGAAGACTTTTAGCTACAGGTGTTCCACTGCTCTGCCTCCCATGCAGCTGAACAGATATCTGGTGTGCTCTTTGGAACAAATCCTCTGATTCAGCTGTGCCTCAGGCAGTTAGCGACTGTCTTTACATGCCACAGTTCCTTAGAAATAAGGAGGCAACACCTAATTGAAACAGCTTGCATATACAAAGCAAACGCATTTTTCTTTAAAGTGCGTTGTTCTGCTATGTCAGTATCATTTTGCCCTCATGTATTCTATCTCTCATTAGAAAGTTCATCTTTCTAGGAGATGAGAGGAGATTCAGCATCTCTTATTAGAATTTCCTCCAAGCTGACTTCAGTACAAAAACTGCAGGGAACACAACTCATCAAGTGTTTTTGATACTGTGGGTGGCTCTGTGTGTTACAGGGTTTTTTTTCAAATTCCTTGACTCTTCTCAAGGAAGTAGTTCAAAGTGGGATTGAGGACTGATATCCCGTTAAGTTACCAAGTTGTGCACTTTGTGTTTGGATTAGTTAAATTCTTTCCTCTTTGTTGAGAAAAGTAATAAAAAATAAGCACACAATGAAACTGTGGGCATGCAGGTTTTTTGCATGCTGTGGGTTTTTTTTAGCATTAACAAAATGGATATTCCACGTGAAGAATTTAGAGCTCCCATGCTGTAGAGGTGCACATGTAATTGGTAGCAAGATCTGAATGAGCAGCTTGTCAATGCTAGCAGCTGATGAAAAACCTTGTATGCTTTTGAACACTATACTTGACAATATTCACACTGACGTAGCTAACAGGCATAAATACTTTTTTCACAGTTCATAGAATTTAATGTATTCACTTATCCTGTGCAGAGGCTGAGCTTATTTTCGGATGTGTTATTTTATGTAATTACTGCTTTTCAAATAAATTTTGCTTTGCTTTCAGAAAGGTCATCAGCTAACATCTCAGTTTGTGTCTTTGTAAGATTGAGTTTACAAAATCCCTGTGCTTAAGAGGACAACAGACTAAAAACTTGACCAGGAAGGAGAAGTTTTCTCCTTCAAAAACGTCATAGCAGAAAGCCCTAGCCCAAAGTTAGCTGCTTCTAAAGGCTGCAAAGAGAAATTTGCCTTGGAATACCAGCAAATAGTAAAAGTAGTGCAAATGCAGGCTGGGGCTGAGGCACTTTCTCTCTCCAGGTTCAAAGTTACCACAGTTGCATGCTTCCAATAATATTAGCTTCCTTTGAGTTATCTCCAGAGGTATTTTGGTTTCCATAACTCACAGTAATATATTAAAAACAAAACAAAACAAAAAAAACCCAACCAAACAACAAAACACAACAACATTGAAAAAAAACAACCAAACAGCACAGGCATACAGAGATAAGAACAACGGAAGAAATCTGCTCTCTGTCTCCATTATTCAATTTCTACCAATGGAAAGGCTTCGGTGTTTGAAGTGGTTCTTTTTTTGAGTAAAGTCTTGTGATTCTGTAGGTTTTGGTTTTACTTCATACTGTGTATTTGCATAACAAAATCCAAATGTAGATGACTGGCTTTCTCATCATTGTTGTCTGACTTCTTAGCTTGTCTTGGAATAAGCATGCAGATGCAATGCAAGATTCCGTACAGGTTTTAAGAAGTACTAATCTTTAAAATGGCATTTTTCATTCCCACCCCCCAAATTATGTTGATTTAAATATATAAATATATATAAGTAATTTTGGAAATGTTTCATAAATTCAGGAATTATTTCTTATTACAGCCCTCTCTCAAATTCAAAAAAATCTTCAAAATACTGTAAATAGCTTTATGTAGTGATACAAATTTCAGTGACATTCACCTCTTTGAGAAATGTAATTGCTGGGCAATTTTCCTTTCAGACAAGGGGCTGACTTCTGTTATGTGACATTCCTTTTTCATATTTGAGTTCTTGAGGGCATGAGTATGCTTATGAGGTTTTTCTTGTGCACAGGCTGTCATCAACTGCTGACTTTAGCCAGTTATTGCAGGTGAAACAAGGAAGAACAGATAGATTTTGACATGGATAAGAGTTGGGTGTTTTTAGTTTCAGCATTATTTTTAAGCACAGTTTCACTTCCTTCTAATGCAGTGTTTGGGAAGAAAAATCTGATTGTTCTTATATTTCTATATGTCTTAGGTAAACCTTAAAATACTTCCATCTCCTTGTTTTCTGGATGCTGAAGGCTGCAGGTTCCATGGACCTTTCTAGAAGGTCAGTTCTCCCTCCCCCATCACTACCAGCATCAGCTTAATATAGTACCATCCAGTAAACTTCCTGTTATCCAGAGTGGGGAAGGAGGAAAGAGTAGTTATATTAATCCACAGCACAAAAACCTTTAGGGTTGTGAAAACACACATTAGAGTCTTCCAGTGCAGCTCAGCTGCCACTCTGCAAGGCCATGGAGTTCCTGCTGTAGTACTTGTACTGTGCCGTAACTCTTACTATCTCAGACATAGCACTGGCTACTCACAACAGGCTTGTTGAGGGACAGTACTGCATGAAAGCTGGTAAAATTACGGGAATCCAAGTGATGAGGAGCATGGTAGAAATACATGAGATTAGTATAAGGCTTCACTGTAGAGAGAGACTCTTTTCAACTTCGCTTCCATTGCCCTCACCGTTGTCTTCTATCTCCCTTGCTGTGCCTGCCAGTGACTATGGCAGAACTGTACAACATAAACAATTGGCATGAACCTCTGTGTCAAGAACTGATACTTTGTCATCCACTGCTACTGCTTTCCTAGGCTCCTCTTTGCATACCATTAGTGCTTTCCAGCAGGATGATCAAAGTGCACATTCTGAGGCCCTGCTCTTTCATGCTCCTTGGAGTCTCCACAAAACAACATCTGCTTGTTGCTGCTGGCTCCAAAACCAGAAATAAGAAGCTCAGGCTCTGATGACAGAATTCTGCTGGGTTTCAACTAAAGGGGGTAGTTATTGCCTTTATTTAATTCCATTCTTTTCCTCCAGGTTCCTTTTCAAATTCTGCCACTGTTTCCTTGGACTCCACAGATCTTTTATTGACATTTCATTGACCTGACTGCTTTGTTGTCTACCATTGTCTTCAGGTGTTGGAAGCAATGAATGGGAGATGCATGGAGACATGTTTAACATAGTCTGCTGCTTATAGAATCATCAAATGGTTGGGGTTGGAAAGGACCTTAAA
>NW_010103645.1:0-1360 GCF_000699245.1 Pterocles gutturalis | reverse complement strand
ACACGGAACCCAGGACAGACACTGATAGAGGGTTCGTTGTCCGAAAGGGGACGGGGAGGGGAGAGAGAAGCGTTTCCCTGCCCCACGGTTTGAAAAACAGGAGCAGCGCCTTGGCTTTCCCCCGGTAGCCGTTCGTCCCCGCAGCATCGCGAGCCTCGGAGAAAAGCGCTTCTGTGCGAGCTCCGTGAGCACTTGGCCACCGCAGAAAGCTGCCAGTAGCGGGGAAGAATCGTACCGGATTCTCACCAAGCGGTCTGGCGAATATCTGTCTAAATATTTTCCAGAGGACAGATAAATACCGCGGGGTCTGCGGCGGGACTGGAAGAAGGGCCTGTCCCGGGGACTCAGCGCTATGAATAAAATAAAAAAGGGCGATCGCGGAACACAGCGCTTCTCTCCGCTCGAAATTTAAGTCGCTTTTCCATCTGAAAGCCAAAATTAGCTTTAAAGTGCTAGTCCTTTCAGTGCCAACACTTAAGAGTACATTGCCCTTGAACATTTTTTTTTAAGAGGCAATAAATAATTTTTATTTTCCCTAGAGTGCTTTGAATATTCCTCTGCAACCGTTTATTCCGCTCGAAACCCAAAGAAAGCCTGATTCGAGGCTAAGAGCTGAAAGTTCTGGTCTGAGCACCCAGCCACAAACTCTAGCGCCTAGCATTGCCCGTGTGAATCAAAATACACTCTTTGCTCAACTGCTTCTCTCCGGGGTGTTTTCTATTTAACTGACTGCAAAGGGCAGAAAAATGGGGACGGTTTATTCTACATTTCTCACGATTTTAAGTTGTCTAATTTCAACGTCTTTGATTTTTCTCCCATTTACAATTCCTGGTGCATTCATCTGCTGTCAACAACGTTGAGTCAACAAAAGCATCCGTAGGCAACTTCTGTTTATTTACAGTCCTAAGCTGATCTGTTTTCCAGTTAATGGAAATTAAATGGCGAGGCACTTTTAAGTTGCGTTTCTCCTACAGAATCTCGAATCAATAGCACCAGTGCCATAATTAGGAGGAATTTAGGAGACAGCATTTACAAGAACAAAAAGTTTTGTTTACACGCTTAGAGTGGTAGCTAAACTTAAAATAAAAACAGTGTGTCAAACTGGATTAAGGGTCCATTTTAATTTGCAAAATAACTTTTACGGAGGGTGACGAGAAAAAAAAAGAGAAAGAAGGATGCCTCGCTTTAATCATGGCAAAGCAGAAATAAAATAATAATAATAATAATAATAATAATAAGACACTGATAGACACGCAAATACATGCAAGCGTAAATGCACAAGAAACACATGACCAGAGGGTCAGGTCGCCATGTGGTGTAAACAGAGAAATGGGGATCGGGGAAAAAAAAAAAGAAAATT
>NW_010103644.1:8755-21876 GCF_000699245.1 Pterocles gutturalis | reverse complement strand
CCTGCAGCCATGGAGGGGAATGGTGGAGCAGAGATCCACCTGCAGCCATGGAGGGGAATGGTGGAGCAGAGATCCACCTGCAGCCATGGAGAACCCCACACTGGCGCAGGCGGCTGCACCCAAAGGAGGCCGTGACTCCATGGGAAGCCCTCGCTGGAGCAGTCTGCACCCTGCAGAAGGGACCCACACTGGAGCAGTTCGTGAAGAACTGCAGCCCATGGGAAGAACTCACGTTGGAGAAGTTCATGGAGGACTGTCTCCCATGGGAGGGACCCTGCGCTGAGCAGGGGAAGAGTGTGAGGACTCCTCCCCCCAAGGAGGGGGGAGCAGCAGAGACAATGTGTGATGGACTGACCACTGCCCCCATTCCTCGTCCCCCTGTGCCGCTGGGGGAAAGGACGTAGAGAAATGGGAGCAAAGTTGAGCCTGGGAAGAAGGGTGAGGCGGGAAGAAGGTGTTTTTAAGATTTGGTTTTATTTCTTGTTATCCTACTATGATTTGATTGGTAACAAATTAAATTGATTTTTTTTCCCCAAGTCAAGTCTGATTTGCCCGTAACCATAACTGGTGAGTGATCCCTCCCTGTCCTTGTCCCAAACCATGCGGTTTTACCTTTTTTTCTTCCAATTCTCCTTCCCATCCCACCAGGGGCAGGGGCGGCAGGGAAGGAGTGAGCAAGCGGCCACATGGTGTTTGGCTGCCGGCTAAACTAAGACACCACCCCTCCTGAAATACTTGGAACATATTCTTTGTTCGCATATGGAAGGGAAAGCATGGGGAGCAGTAATAGGGACACCTGCAGTACTTCTAGTATGCCTCCCGAGCGTAACAATTCTCTCAGATTAAGTCCTCAGTCTGTGGACTCAGATCATCGTTATTTGTCACTTACCATTCCAGCAATTTTTGCTCCTGGAGGCTATAACCAGCTGGCAAAAGGTAATTCCGATAATTCTGAAGCTGGTTAGCATGACAGCTATCGTGGACCCAGACATGAGACACACAAGGGATCCCTCTGGCAAGGCACAGCAAGTATTTCCGAGTTCGACAATGCTGATCCGCAATTAGGAGACACTGATATGCAGCGTTACACTTCAGGGGAGATAAAAAGACAAGTAAACAGGAGACAATGCTTGCAAAAAAACCCCAGAAGCTACCTGCTGCTAAACACTTGAAAGAAGAAAACCACTGAAACCCTCATTTTCACAGCCATATTATGTGAGAGGTGAATGAGATAAACAGATTCTGAAATCGGGAGTACCTGTATAATCACCTATTCCAAACTGTGCAGTTCACAGGCAGAAACTCTGCCTAGTTCTTTTTGTATCACAACTATCTCTTCCAGTTCAGACAAAGGAGAAGATTCATCTTTTAGTCTGAGACTCTAGAGAAGACTCTGCATCCTCAGGGAAGATGCTCCAAGAACAATTTACCCTCTTTATTAACAGTCTGGATCTAAGTGACACTAAGTTAAATTAGTTGTCCAAGCAGATCAGGGAAGTGAAGAGTGAAGAGCTACTTCTAAGTGCTTCCAGGCACAGACCTGTGGTGAGACCACATCTGGAGTGCTGCATCCACTCCTAGGTTTCACAGTACAACAAAAGCACAAGACATGCTGGAACAGGCCCAGCTGAGGACCACTAAGATATCTGGGCATCAGAGCATGTGACGTACAAGATGACGCTGAGAGAGCTGAGCTTGTTTAAGCTCAAGAAGGGAAGGCCTGGGTGGTTTTATCAATGCATATCCACGACTGATAGGAGCGTGTACAAAAGACAGAGCCAGACTCTTCTCGGTAAAACAACAAGCAACATGTACAAACTGAAATACAGGAAATTCCATTAAGATTTTTTTAATTGGGGGTGGTCAAACACAGGATCAAGTTTCCCAGAAAGGTTGTAGAGTTTCCATCCTTGAGGATACTCAAAACCCAACTGGACAAGGATGTAAGCAATCTGCTCTATTTCACCTTGCTTTCAGCAGGGCGGTTGGACAAGATAAGCTATAGAAATTCCTTCCAATCTCAACTATTCTGTGACTATCGTTCTAGACGAAAAAGTGAGCCCTTACCTGGGCTTCATTGAAGTCTTCCAGGATATAGCCAGCTCCTGCTCGCAGCTGCTGTGCTATGTAATGTTTGTCATATGGAGTTATCTCTGCAAAATCTACAGCAGAAACAGAAAGTTTAATTTTTGGCTATAATCTATCTGCTTACATCCATCCACTCCTCAGTCTACAGAGCCACCAGCCGCCATCCACTCCAGGAAGGGATCCCAGCCTTTCTCCTAAGAATATAAAGAAAAAACCCTTGGAAGAGTCCAAAAAAAAAAAAAAAAAAAACCCACAAAAAAAAAAAAAAAAAGGGGCGTCAATGGAAAGGGAAGCACAGTACGGCCAAACTAGCCAAGTGACTTCCTTGTTACTTTTTTCATGCTGCAGTTCGTTGCATGAAACATGACCCCAGCAAAGGCGAACTGGAGCAACCCATTCATGCTTTCAAGTCGTGTTTCCCAGCACTACCCCTTATCTCTCAAAACCCTCCTTCTTATATTATACTATTCTGAGACTGCTGATCTCACTTATTTTCATACCTTTCTTAATTTGCTGAACTGCCCTATGATCATCATTGAGGTTTGCCACATTTCAGGCTGTAAATTCTCTAAAACAAAAAGACTGAGTCTTAGGTCCTTTCTGCAAAGGATTAAAGAGCAAAAGGGTAAAACGAGCACTCACACAAATGCCTGATCAGACAGCATCCACCATTTTTCCTAAAGCCACAGCATTCCACTTGGAAATGCAATGGATAAGACTTGCCTCACCTTCTTCCTCCTCACTGCTCCCTGGAGGACCATCTGATGGCTTCTGGTGATTGACCAACTTGTCACTGGGTGTTGCCATGGTGAGGAGAAAGGCGTAGCCCAAGAAGAGGGTCTTATTGTGGGGCAAGGGTCCATGATGGTCCTCCAGTGGTGGGGGGTCTACAGCATCTGCACCTTCACAGCTGCTTACAAACTCTCCAGCTCTCACAGACCCTGTAGAGAGACAGAAGCACCACGAGACTCAAAAGTCAGGTTTAGCACAAATACCTTGGGTAAGATTTGGGACATGTTCAACTTCTGTTATTTTTCTGGAGGAGACAGTAGGGTTAGGATTACATTAGGATAAATAGGGATCTTTCACCCTTCTGGTTGCAAAGAATCTTCATCTCAAAACCTGAGTGACTAACAGGACAATGTTTGCCAGGCTATCAACATCCTGAAACATGTACTGCTGTGAAGGGTCCCTTTAACAGCTAGGCATTTCAGGACTGACTGAACAGATAAGAGATAAGAAAGGAGAGAGGCAAATCACAACATTAAGGTCAGAACATTTCTAAAGGGCAGAACTGAAAAGATGGCAAAAAAAGTACTCACACTATGCTAAAAATATTTCTGGCTGCTGTGAATGCATCCAGTGAGAATCACTCTCCAATCCTGCAGGGTAAGCAAGCAATCTCCTCTACTTTTTGCTTATGGGAAGTGGGAAGATCAATTACAAAAATGCCAGGGAGGAAAAAAACAGCTGAATGCAAGTTTAAGAGCAGAAAATAAGATTCTCACCAGGCTTTATCACTGCTGACTTGCGGCCACGTTTAGCTGGGGATCTCTCATCTTCAGAAGCAACGAGTTTCCTTTTCCCAGACAGTGTGCCCGGTGGGACGCGTGGACTCTCCTGCCCTTTACGAGTGGGAGTTGTGCTGCTGCTGGAAGTGCTAGGAGAACCAATGTTACCACGTCGCTTCCGCTTCCCCTCCACAAGATTATCTGTAATACCGTACGCAGAGATCAGTCACTGGCTGCCACCTCACTCCACGTGCTTTCACCCTGCCTATATGGACAGAGGTGGCAAAACTCAATAGTACCCAGAAGCTACACGCTACCACCTCTGACAGACAGGGCAAGAAAACAAGGTATCTCGAGAGATCTTGCTTGTGAGTGTTTCTTCTCAAGCCCTGCACCCTGCCTGTCTCTCTTCCTCCCAGCACTGCTGAAGAGTTTGTACCCCAGCCGCCGTTCACCAGGTATAAATGAACACAGCCAGCACCGCTGTCCGAGAAGCGGGCTGCCCTCTGCAAACCCGGGAATACCACTGTGACTCTGAGCAAGACACAAAACAAGAAAAGTGTCTCAAAGATCCCATCAGGAAGTACCAAAACCATTGCTGAATACCCAAAAAGACCTAACCATGGTTAATTCAGATCAGGAACTAGAAGCATCTTAAAGCACAGATAAGATGCAGAACAGCACAGCCAGCAGCACGACAGCACCTCCCCTTACCGAGACTGATGTCAGCTGCTTTGGTCAGGGGGGTGACAGGTTCATAAGGACCCAGCCCAAACTGCTCCCGGAGCTTATTTCCTTGTTCCAGAGACAGGATGACAGCCATTCGTTTGTACCACTTCCTCTGGCCTTCCTTTTCAATGCAATAGTACAGCTCTCCGGACTCCCTCCGGTGTCCCTTCACCACACCTGACACGACAGCAAATAACACCCGTCAACCAGCTATACCCAGGCTCCTCCTCCTCCCGGACAAGTACCCATCTCCCATCATCCTTGGGCTTTCTGAGCTGCTAAGTGTGGAGCTCAGGCACTGCTCTCACCTGCACTGAAGTACTCATCCTCCGAGAGCGCCGTCACCTCAGTCTCCAGCGGGATAGGATCACAGAGTAAAATATCTCTTCCTAGCACATCACATTCATATCCATCATCAAAGAGCAGCTTGTACTTTCCTGCCCCAACATCTTGGGTAATCATCCCAGAATAGAAGTACCCATTTGAGGACCACTTTGCTACAACCCTGAGGCCCACAAAGCTGCTCCCAGAGGATGAGTCTGCGCAGTCCGAAGGGCCAGTCCCCACGTGCAATGGGATTTCTGGAGAGTCACTGCGACGTAAGGCACAGAAGCCAGAAGCGTCAGACTTCTCCCCTCCATCTGGCAGGTGAACTGAACGAGTAAATGACTTCTCCTCGGGTGATGCTGTAGTTGAGAGATCCTCCACACCCGGCAGTCCAGCTAAATCTCTATAGAAAAGAGAAGAGCACTCCCAGGAGGATCAGGAAAACAGTAACTAAACAAAGAATACTTGGGCGAGATGCTCACAGCTGCTACATGCTATCACGAAAAACTAGCTCCTGAAATATTCACTACTTTTTTTGTACTGTCACATTAAAACAGCAGCTCCCTATTCTCTTCCTCGGCAATAAATTAAAGTAACAGGCTCCTTTTTCCAGGGTACCTTGTTCCTGTTGTCCGAGATGGTGGGCGGCCTCTTCTTCCTCGCCCACGAGGTGTCAGAGGTGCTCTGCCCCCGTGACGAGTACCAGACATGGAGTCCTCCTCTTCCTCACAAGGCAGTGCTCCTGTCTGGCTAACTCTGAGCGGAGACGCTGGCTGACCAGCTCCTTTCCTGGGACTAGAGAATTTATGAGTTAACTATTCTGCAAAGACAAGCCAGCTCATTAGGATCCCCCCATTTTCTCTGTGATACCACAACCGGTCAAGAACTTTGCCTCATCACTGCTAAACTGTCAAGAGCTTAGGGAAGGCAATGCCTCACAAGGAAACAAACTCCTCCTTTAGGAAGAACAGATGTGCAAGCAAAGATTATGTCCTTATTTCTGTTCATCAAGCCAGATCCTTCCCAGAAAATTCTTAGTTTAGGGTCTACCCTGCTTCACACTCCACCCAGCCTGGGTTCACTTCTGCAGAATACCTGTTCTTCCTTTCCCAAGGCTCTGCACGTACCTTAATTTTCCTAAGACGCCTCTGCCAACAGGTAAAGCAAACTCTGCAGCTTCTGTCACACATCCTTTCCCTTTCACAGCTCCAGCTCCTTGACCTGAGCTGCTGCTGCTGCTGTGCGCGACAGAGTGGCTGCTCGCCCCACTGGATGTACGGTGGAGGCTCGAGGCCTTAGACGAGAAGGAGCTGACGTCACCAAGCTGTCCTGAGGTCAGCGACGAGCCCACTGGGGTTCTAGAGGAGGATGTATCAGTGTCACACTCCTGGCACTCCACTACAGGCTCCTCAGTTTCCTTAAGAGAAAAAAAAATGACAAAGAGGGTCGTGAAAGGTGACGCACTTGCTAGATGGAAGCTCTACAATCACCAGGCAAAAGCGCAGACAAGCTGAGATCACACTCCTGAAACTGAAGATAGCCAAGCCAGTCTGAGTCAGTTTGGCTGTTCTTTGGGAAGAAAAAAAAAAGTCAGCATGTCTTCAGAATACAATAATGGGCATGAAATACACCAGCAACAAACACACAGCTTTCGCCATGCACCACGTGTTTGCTCATGAAGAAAAGTTTGTCATCACAGCACACTGACTTGTTCCCTCAACTCCTTTTCTGCAGCCACAACACATTCTCGTTTTAATAAATTTTACTTTTGAGCCAACATATCAGTACATTGAGCCCTGGGAATAGGAACTTACCTCAACCACCTTCCGTTCCACCTCCACACCGTTTATGTAGTAAACATCTGTTATCACACGCGTGACAGTGCGCACTTCTCGAACAGTTCGCCTGTGGCGATGCAAAACTCGGCCTTTGGGTGCGTGAAGAAGGTTAAACTCCTCTTCTCCCTGTAACAAACAGGACAAATCAAAAACAAAACAGACCACAATGAAAAGCAAATAATTTCTGGATAGAGCTATTTCTGCAGTACGGTTCCTTCATACCCTGTTCAAGTAGTGAACATTTTTCTAGTAACTGGAAAGCAGCGATTTTTCTTAAGTCTGCAATACTTTCTGAAATACTAATTTGAAGTTATTAGTCTCGTTAGAACATTTCTCTGGAGGAGCTCTCCCCTCGTCTGTTTATCCATTGACATTGGAAGCTGTCAGAAGTTGGCTGGTGCAAAACAGGAGGCATCAAACCCTTCATTCAAAACTTCATGCATTTCCCATCTCCATCTGACAAAAAGTGACAATTTTTTTATAGTGTTAACTACATCTAGACACAAAAAAATCCCCAAAACCCCAACTTTTTTTTTCCTAGAAAATAAATATGGAGACATTTACTTCCCAAACTTTTGCTCCCCACTGAGTATTGCTATGTTAGCAGTCGTGTACAGCTGATACAGGAAAGCTTGCGACATTAATATTTTAAAGTGGTCTTTTGGCTTCTTTCGACAGAGGACCTACTGCTAGTGAATTTACTTCCTGAAGAAATACTTCACTGTTCTAAAGCAGGAAAATTAAATACAGCAGCCTTCATCCCACCTGGCTGTGCAGAGAATCTGTGTCCTCTCCAGAGGCGTTCACAAGCTTTTCCCCACTCTCCTCAGTTTGGACATTCGCATCTTGTCGCCCAGGTCTTTGCCCAGACATACTGGTTCCCACTTCCACCTGCCTACAGATTTCTTCTGACGTTTGTGTTTCTCTTGTAACAGTTGTTGAGGTAAAAAGACAGTCTGCTGTAGTCTGAGTCCCTTTATTCCTGGTGTTTGCCCACCTCTCTCGGCTTCCATCAACTTTCACAGCCTCACTTGGTTTCTTCCGCATTCTTCTCCCTTCTTCTATCTGAGTGGTTACAACACCAGTCTCCGCAGGCTCCCCATCCTCTGCGCCAGAAGGCTGTTGATGGCAGTCCTGCTGCATCCTCTGAGGAGTCAGGACCTGTCTACCACTGTCATCTGCCTTGCGCTGCTGGTACTGCCAGCCACTGGGATTTTTATGTAATTCAGCATCTTCTTGTGTGCCAGGAAAACTGAACAGATTCCCCCTGCAAACCAGTTATACACAGATCAAATTATTGATTAAAAAAAGCAAGACAACAAATACGCTGCCGCTCAAGTTAAAGCACTATTAAAGAAAAAAAAACCCGGCGGTCATTCAATTGCTTGTTAAGATTGCACAGAACTCAGCGAGTCTCAGTTATAAAATAACCTTTATTCAATGGTAGCAAGAAGAACGGCTGACACCTGTAGAGAACCAGGTGCTTTTCCAAACACTAACAAAGCAATCTATGCTCCACCTCAGGCACCAACTGTGCAGCACGCTTCTGGAAGTCATGCCAGCTGGAAGTTGCTACAGGTGGCTTCAACACTTCATTGGCTTGAAACTGACAACCACACCTAGCGAGAAGAGGCAGGAGCGTAAGCACAAACGCTGTCTAATGCTTTCATCAGAATTCCTGCCCTGTCCAAAGTGTTATCAGGTACTACCTGGGACCGTACACTGAGCCTTACTGGAAGTATACGCTTGACTTCCCCCGTGTACTTGAGGAGTTTGAGGAGGGACTGTCTCCTGTTCTGTCTGCACACCATCCAGCACTGGAACTCCCTGGTCATTAACATCTTCAGGATAACTACTCAATGTGCTTAAAATACAGGTTACTATTTCTCTGTAGACCAAGACCTCACTGCCCCACCAAAAGACAGAATGGAGAACACTGAAGAAGCAGATTTCTGTACTTGGTCCTGCAGCCAGCACTCTTCTCTCCATAACACACGGAGCAGTACATCCTTTTCAAAGCAACCAGAGACAGTAAAAACTCATGGACTTGGAAGGGAGACAACAGCAGAAACAATAACAAACACAATAGGTCAGATCATCTTGGAACTGGAGAAAGGTATTTAAACAGTTCCAAGGATGATCTCAGTTCTCTCAAGCCCCAGATTTTGCCACAGCGTATTGGCCAGCTGCAATCATATCGCTGCTCCATCAAAAGGTAACTCTGATTACCGTGTGAGATACACACTCACAATACTCAGTATACTTATCCTGTTGTCCCCAACCTTCTAAGTCACCCAAAGACAATGACTTAGTGCAATTTCTTTGATGTAGAAAATGTACATGTGCATATAAATCCAACCAGGACTGGCAGGCAAAGACTGTGAGGAGTTACCTAAACGGAGAAGCGGAAAGACCATGACCTCTGGCCTCATCCTCTCGACGAACTTCACAGACACGACTAAACACAGATGATGCTTTCTGGGAGCTAGCATTGCAGATTTAAAACAAACGAACAAACAGACAAACAAAAAAGCATCAGGGAGTGAGAAAATCCCTTGTACAGCAAAACAAGACTTCTCTAGCCCCTTGGGAAAGCAAGAGCTGGTACTGAGCTTGTTGACCGATACAGACGCAGAACGAGGGAGATGGTCAGTCTCAAAGGTCACGGAACAAGCTGCAATGGCTTCAGCATTTCTGCCATTTCTGCAGACACCCTAACAGCCAAGAGCAATGTAACAATTCTAGAAAACGTGGTGTGGGAAACTGCAGCGTCAAAAGGAGTTTCACCATCTACCACCTCCGGTACCCACCAGGGGACACAGTCAGACCATTTACGGCTTCCTTCTCAGGGTTTTCATGACACTCCAAAAATACTGTGAACGACAGCCACAAAGCACACCCTGAGAGACCAAGTTCAGCCTACACCGACAAAAGCAACCCATCCTCAACCAGTGAGGAATGACTGCCACCCATCCTCAGTGCTGAGGCCCAATTACCATCCAGCAGGCAACCCTGTGACAAAAGATACTGAGTTCATTTCCAAGCTTTCTCATTGCTTCAAGACACTATACTTCACTCAGGTGGCTACAGGTGACCATCTTCTAACTCAGATTCTTACTAGCGATTAGAAAACAAACTCCCTAAAAGCTAAAATCAAGCAATCCTAGGCAGTAAATGTGAGATAAGATGGATACATACATACAAATCAAAAGACCAAGGGAGTAACTGATGTTTTTGGTCCACATGTCAAGCTGTGATTTCAGTATACCGGTGACCTGGTTATGTTTCTACCAGCTTCATACGAAAATGAGAGTTTTTTTCAGAACTCCTCAGAGATTCTTTGCAGAAAATTGCACAAAAAGGAAAGAAAGCAGAAAACTGTATTTTAAATTTAAGAGGTGAATAGGGCAGACTTTCGTTCCGGACTGCAGAAGACATGAATTTCTGCTTTGACTACAACGAGAAGCAGGCAAAGCGCTGACACTAGCAGGAAGCACAAAGGCCTGTAGTGAAAGAGCAGGTGGGGCACCCACCTTGCCTATGTACTTACAAACTGCTGCGAGAGCTGGAGTTAATGCCCTAGCTAACTGCTAAAAGCCTTCCCTGCTTCTATGTCTCATTTTAGTTTTTTTCTCCCTGCTGCTGGTAACAAGGGGAAAAAGGATCTACCCAGACCTCTGTATTAACTCTGCGCAGCAACACGCCCAGTTACCTGGCAGCAGCCCCCGAGGATCCATCTTTCCTGTCGCTGGCTGTAGGCTCTGAAACAAGAAGGAAGGGAATGACGAATTCGGTGTCACCTGAACAGAGTCTTCTGTCCCTTCCCAGACCCCCACGCTCAGTGGAGAGGTTGAGTAACACTGGACAAAGGGTGCCCAGGCCCCCCTGCCCAACCTCCCTTCACAGACCTGAGTTCTTAGAAGTTTGAGGCTCTTAGACTGAATGTCACTGTTCTGACTTTTCACTGTCGAACTTTCATGTCCAGATTACAGTTTTTAAATATTTTCCCTCTCAATATAAACCAACTGCAGTTCCTGTCCTGTGAAGCTGCCACTATGCATCATAATTTCTACTCTGCTGGAAGTACCTTTCCTCCCAACAGAGGCCTCTCCTCTTGCTCCATCCTTGCTTAGTGCATTGCAGAAACAGAGAAACAAATTTAAGTGATACTGCCCAAAAAGAACAATGAGAAAAATTACAGAGACTTGGGAGACTGTCTCAGGGAAGGCCACAAAGAGGTTCTGAGTCAGGGCTGAGACCTAGCAGGACCTGTATGTTTCAAGGTTCCATGCCCTTACTTTCCAAGCTGAATGGCAGGGACTCCTCGCTCCCATCGTTCACAGGGGTAACCAGGTTCATTCGCAGCGAGAGCTTCACATCGGTCTCAGGAGCCACACGAGAATCTCCTTTCTCGCACACTTCTGACACATCGGCTGATACCACTGCGCTTTCCACGGTGACGCTGTTAGTCCCCACTGGGCTCTCTGCTGTAACATCACTGGTTGCTATAGTGCTGTCTGGGCAACTATCATCCACTGAAAACAGGAAAACAAAAAAAAGGAAAAAAGTAGCTACTGCCACTCACACCACTGGGGTTCAGGGCACAGCTCTGTTTTGAAGATGCTCCACTGCATGCATTACTAGCAACAGTGCAGTAGTGGCATTTCCTATCTGGAGTTCTGAAGCGTGAACATTCTGCAGTACAGGTATCACCCCGAGCTTGCAATCACAAGACTTTACTGTCACCCAAGCAGAGATGCACACCTCCTTCCACTCAGCAAAAGCAGGGTGTTGTTTTGTGAACACAGTAGGGAAGGTCCTGCTAAAAGACGATGAATACAGGCAACAGTCTTCTTTGAGTCTAAGGTCTTTGACTACTCAGAGGGGTCTTTTGCCTTCTTTAATGGAGTTGTATTGTGGGAACACAGTGAGTGCAAGGAAGACACGATCCATACCACCCCATACTCAGGAAGCAAACACCTTCACTGGAGACCACACAAAGAACAGCACCAGGAAAGCGAGGAGAAGGAGTGAGCCCTCCCCACAGAACAGCGATGTATTTTTGCCAAGGTATGTTTGAGTTATCCCCAGACCCTGCATAGAGAATGAAAAGCTTCTGAACAGGCTTCCAGCGCCGAACAGAGCCACCCGAGTCATACTCACCAATGGGCGTGCTGTGCCTTCTGGGTCCCATTTTAAGCTGGCCCATAAGAGGTGGCGTTACGCTGGTCAAGGGCTGAACGGTGTCACCCTCCTTCGTCAAAGTAAAATGAAACAGGGTTCCTAAAGACAGAGCACGCCACGATTAGTCATTTCAGGGGACTCCTTTGGTCGAAATACCAAAAGCAGAGGCTTACCGTGCTGTGGAAATGGGTAAAGGCATAATCTTGGTGCTGTCCCGTACAAACCCCCCCGAACAGGTTTCATGACAGCTGCTCTAACTGATCTTCCTCACATTTTGCGTGGAAAATCTCTCCCGGTGAAAATCGGGGCTGCTGTCCCCAGGTGCTAGGCAGAAGTGAGAGTAAACATCCTGGCAGGAACAGGACTTTCACAGAATGCAGCTCTGCTTCAGAAAAGCTCAGGATTTTCCACAGAAGAGGGAAATGAGGCCAGAAACAGAAATGAAGGCTAGGACAGAAGTGAATGGGCAGAGCTATGTGTTGCCTGAATTAATAACCTGCAACTTCCACAGAAGGATGCTTTACAAGGTCAGCAGATCAATTTCAGATAGCCACCCAAGAGCCCAAACAATTGGCAGCAGTCAGGTAAGGTTCAGATGAGGACAGCAGCAGAAACCTGCCTGGAAAGGAAGCTTTAGGAGAAGTAACAGACATTGCAGTTTCATAACCAGCTGCAGGCTGCCAGCCTCCCATCCCCTCCAACACTTCTGTCCCTTCTCGTGCAGCCTCCAGCGTAAGGGGTCTGAAAGGTCTGCTGGCTGAGGTCGCCCATCTCCTCAGGGAAACCACACCTTGGTGGATTTACCATGTGTGGATCTTGTGGGATTTAACAGATAAAATGCATTAAAAACCTAATAAAATGCTCCCTCCTTTTGCCTCACCTCGTGCCATTTATTTGCAAGCCTTCAACATCATGTATCAGTAATTTGCAGTTTGCATTCTTTCCAAATTGCATCGAAGTATTTAACAAAACTAACAGAATAAACCTTCCTCCCCACACTGAGGTCAAAATAGGCTTTCATCATCTTTGTCATTATCCTTCCTTTTCCCTTTGTCCTAAAACTGTATTTCTTCTTTGGGTTTTATTCAAGATAATACTCCAATAATGCAAGTCACAATTTACGTAACTCTGAATTTTAAGAAGCATGTATTAAAAAAAACCCAAAAACTAAAACTAAAGAGTACTGGTAAATTGTTAGTTAAGGTCATGAGGACACAAATTCAGGTTACTTCAAGAGCTAGCACTACATACTCAGATAGCTGTAATGCAGTGCACAATTTTCCAGTTACACAAGACGCTGACATATGACGATTTGTATAACTACCTTGTGGCAAACGAAGCCATGAATACATGGCAAAGACATAACGACCCCACAGAAGAAAACCCAACCAGTGAAAAGCCATCTATTGTTCCTCTGAAAACCATCCTCTGCCCTGCTGTCACA
>NW_010103644.1:0-8724 GCF_000699245.1 Pterocles gutturalis | reverse complement strand
GGTTCAGCAATTGCAACGTCCTGGAGATCAGCCCCAGGGCTTCAGTGCCGTGCACCGGCACTCACCCTGCGCGGGCACACCACACCTCCAAAGGCCAACTACCATTCCTCACCAACAGCTTATGAGTTCCTGTCACACCACGACCCACAGCAGATCTCCACTTAGAAGTGCTTTATTTAAAAACAAAGTCTTTAGAAACTCCACCAAATTTTTGGTCATTTTGGACTATTTTTGGACCACCTCAGTCCCTCCTAGCCTACAAATCCACATTTGGTAGGCTAATAACAAATGAACAAAATAATTCATGAAATTATCAGCCTGCATTTTAATACAAGATAACGTTCTCTCCTAACATCGCCGTCTGACATACCTGATATGTAAGGACAACCATCACCTACTGACAACTCATGTTTTCAGAGCCTCAGCTTCTGTAATCACCAACTTCGGGAGACTGGAAGTCACCTACTGCCATTGTAAGAGGGGGAAAACTCTCTCTCACTCTCTGATCCTGCAGTTTAATGGAAGATTCCTTATATCCCAAAAACGTGTACAATTCAGGACAAAGCTCTAGTAAAACTTTGTTTTCTATTACTTTCTCATTTGAGGAGTACAGAACTCTATGCCTTAAAATTACGTCAATCAAAAGGCTAAAGCTCCACAAAACTCAGGTGTAGCATCCCACATCCCTTGTTTAACTACACAACATGATGTTAAAGGGATCTCAATGCATCGTGATGACACCTGGTGAGCCACAGCTTATGAGTGAGCGAAAAGCCATTCTACTTTAAAGCAATCTCAAGATAAATTTGCTTTATTAGTTTCTAGCTCAAAGCTGCTCTATACACCTCCACAAAGAAAATCCTCCTTTGAGAATTAAAACAGAAAAAAAAAAGAAAAAAAAAGAGACCTACAGGAGGGAAAACAGATTACCACATGCCCTTTTCCTTTCAAGGACAATACTGTTGTCGCTTTGGGGGAGGTGGGGTGTGGAGTTACGAAAATCCCTGAGCATCGCCAAGGTCACCACATTCTGAGCTTTCGAAGTTGCTCTGTGTTTCTACCATCACACAGCGAGAGACTGTTCAGAACAAGAATTACCTTATCAGCAGTATGACCCACAAGGAAAAGGCATGTTACGCACGTAGCACAGTAACCTGCAGAGAAACCGTTCAACGTGCACCCAAGACCAGCACTCCCTGAAAACACTGAGGGTTGCACACAGCTGTCCTTGACGTTATTCCATACAGACACCTGTGAACCACTAACCTAAATTCACTTACCGCTGGAAGGACTGGGGGATTTAGCAGCTGCCTTCTCCTGCGGCTGCATCTGCTCCTCTTGCTCCAGATTCCTTGTCACAACAGCATCCTCCGTATTCTTTGGCACCTGATTCTCCTGCTGAGTCACCAGCACGTCAGCCCCTCTCTCCTGAAGGGGTGGCTGACTCTCTGTTACCATTGTCTGTCCTAATTCTGAACAACCTGGATGTTTTTTGGCACACAACCCCACTTCCAATGGAACGTCGCTCTTTAACTTTGGAAGCAAGCTGTTGTGCTGTTCCAGTAACTCCCCTACAGAAGGCTTAGATGAAACTTTATTCAGCTTTGACATGTCTTCCACAGCAGCCTTAGAGGCCCGTTTATCCATGCTCTTTGCCTCTAAAGTGCCAAAAGTACAGCCTTTTGAAGTCTCTTTTCCCTGGCTTTCTGGTCCAATTTCTTCTAATTCTTGGGCCTGATCAGACAAACTTTTGCTATTTTTACAAGAACCATCAGCAAATTCCACTTCCATGTCTTCATGACACTGTACTTCCCCTTCAGGAATAAACCTTTGAGAAAGTGTAATATCAACAAGGGGCCCATCTTCATTTATTTCTTTCTCTTTCACTTGCAGTTTTTCTTCTTGTTCTTCACACTGAGTCTCAGGAACTGCCTCAGGCTCAGAAGTCTCTTCCAATGGATAATCCTCAGACTGCACTTCTCTCTTCTGAGTGCACGACACAATCTCAGGCAGACCAGACTGATCTGGAGCAGCCTGACTGCCAGAAATACACTCCATCTTGCGACGAGCCGTAGGGGCTAACGACCCATCTCCTGCCACATCTGCACGGACTAACTGCGTTACAGGCTTTCCTGCAGTCTGTAAATCCTCCTTTTCTGTTTTTTCACAGTTTTCAGACAGTTCTTGATCACCTCCATCCAGCCTCTGTTTTATGTTGTCGTTCTCCGCAGAACAGAGTTCCAAGTCTGAGGCCTTGCATTCGGAAACCATCTCTACTTGCTTGGTTTCGCTGTCTCGGCCTGTGTTCAGAGAGCCGGAGCTGAGCTCTGCATCTGTGGGCTGGCTACACTCACTCGCAGAAAGCAGCAGCTTACAGGACTCAGAGGGCTGCAACACAGAGTCGGTTAAAGGAGCAGCTTTTCCTTCTGCTTCATGCTGCTTCTCTGGGCTTGGAGTTGGAACAAAGATATCCTAAAATGAAAAAAGTGGGACATGGAGCACCAGGGTAGCCCAAGCAGGACTGTTTGTTATTCCTAGAACATTACATCCACGGATTATGGAGCAGAGAAAGCTCAGCACAAAAGTACAGAAAAAAAAAAAAAAAAAAAAAAAAAAGCAAGCTTCCCCCCCATTTATATGAGTCATAATTGCCACGTTCTTGCTGAGAAAAATTATCACCACCCATTATTTTTTAGTACCGCTGTGGCAAAGCCAGACACGAGCCCTGGTACACCTCTCACACGACCAAATCATCAAAAATCAAGTACAGGGCAAGTATGGCAAATTTGTAGCTATTTTTAGTCAAACAACCAAGAATTCTTGAATGACTCTCTGGAGGAATCTATTATATCAGCACGAAAGTCGCCTCCAGGTAAGGAGAAACCCTGCTTTGACTACCTAAATCTCTAGTACAAGCTCTATTTTCTGCCTTAAGTTGATTAAATTTGTAATATTAAGCTATAAATCCACCATCTGTTAAATCCCTTTGAACAGCAGTAACTTCCAGAATCAAAACAGCACAAAATAAACAACAGATAATAAGAATAAGCAACTTGAAAAATGCAGTAAATTAATTCTAGCCTTGTAGAATACAAATGCTTTATTACAAAACAGCTTCACTTTCTCCATGGCAAACGATGCTACAGTCTATCCTGATAAAAGCCTACTTCATGATGCAGTTTGAGACGCAGGACACCCAGCTCAGCATCAGAAAGCAGCAGCGTTTTAAAGAGAGAAAGGAAAAAAAAAAAAAAAAGGGACAAAACCAGTTTCTAGCACAGATTAAAAGACAACAAAAACTACATTAAGTAACTCACTATTACCCTGCTCTCTGCAGAATAAGCTGCCACACAGGATGATCAGTATGTAATTGTGACTGGTGGGAACAGGGATGCTCGTGAGAACCGGCCTAGCAGGGAAGCTCAACCCAGAAGCACAGAGGCTGACTCAAACACACATCTTCTGCAACAGCCACGTAAAAACCTCAGAAAAGATATCCGTATGAACCCTTACATGAGAGAACTCTGGTTGTGACGGTAAAGATCCAGGAAAGAAGGTTGGGGCACTCTGGGACACTGGAGTCGAGGCCTGCGGCAGGATGAGAGGTCCTGGTGGGATACACGGGGTGGCCACCTCCACAAGCATATCTCCTCTCTGCTTCTGCATCAGCTCTCTTCCTTCTGCAGGGACAGATATATCCATCTGTTCATTTGGTTTGAAAGAGCAGAAAATACATTACTAGCAAATTCTTGCATTGTACCTAAAGTTTCGAACATTCTATTAAAAGACTTGTCTTCAGTGGCATATGCAACTTTCTCATACTTTAATGGGTGAATCTAAAATCTTCTCTCCACGTGAATTCTCTTTGGAAGGAAAGAAAAAAAAAAAATCAACAAAATCATCCATACCATGTAATTATGGGAGAAGTGGAAGCATTTTGTGAAGAATTCACATAACTATTTTGCTACAGGTCTAGAACTTCTACAATTACAAAAAGCTATCCAAAGTTTATAAAAAGCATTTCTCTGAGGGTTTGGGTTTTTTTTCCCTTTTGCTATCTTTATTAAAATGAAGATAAATTCAGACCCCGGCTAACAAAATATCTATTCTGAAAGTATTTAACATTCTGTGACAGCGATCTCACAGAAAGGAATGGTGATTTTGTATCATACTTAAAAGTCTGTGTGGATGGATATCTCGACCCTGATGGTGAATGGGTGCTTAGAAAAAATGTTTAAGTACCAAGGTATTATATAGAACAATTCATCTTTTGGCATGATGTTCTAGAATACACACATAATAAACATAAGAAAGCTTCTTTAAATATTGTGCAAGTCATGCAGTCCTCCTCTGTCCTTTCTGTTGCCCTAACAGTATACACTTCATACAGAGACCCGCCTGCAGCAAGAATGGCTTGTCCCCAAGAAAGGAGGACAACTGCATGCAGCCATCTGTATCCCATAGGAAGCATTTCCTGTCTTTCAGGTGAGGGGGAGGTAGCTGCCAGTTCTGATTTTATTATGATAGCTATGCAGGAAATATCGGCAGCACATCAGCATCCGAGTCACACACACAGATCTCCCTTCATCTACCTCTTTCAGTCTCCCCTATCCAGCTTTATTCTTTAAATGCAATTTTAGGATGTTTTGAAAAGGCTGCGTGCTCAGACTAAACCACAGAGCCCAGAAACACAACCACACACCAGCACGCACAAGAGTTTACCTTTTGCTTGCTCCTGTTCGGTAGGACTGCTGGGGACAAGAGCACAGGATCCAAGGGCAACAGGAGGAGGATTAACTGTGGCTGAAGAGACGCTGCAGACCAAGAAAAGGGAACACAGATAAGAAGACCATACGTGACGAGAAAATGCATTAACTTCTCCCCAAACATAGCTCCAGCTTGTCACAACAGGCGCCTTCTCGTAAAAGGAGAGTGTCAGGTGTTCGCTAGCAAGAGAAACGCCCATTGACCACACGGGCATCACGAGTTTATTTCATTGCAAAACAAAGCCCTGCTCCTCTCACAGTGCAAAATTAAACCACTGATCGCTTAAAATCCAGCACAAGGCCTTGAATAAAGAAGAACTGTGGAAATGCACTATTGCAATTAAGCTATTGCAAGAGTTTGGGGATTTTTCACTTACATGGAACGACTCTCCTGGACATGGGATCTCTGTCCAGAGAGCTGCAGGAGCTGCAGGCTGCGGGCAGGGGTGCACGGCAAAGAACCTTCCTCTTCCGCCCTGGTTATTGGACAGCCACTCCCTGTAGCAGTTTTGAACAAAAGGAAGTAAGATTTGAAATCTGTCCAATAACCAAGCTGATCAGAAAATTCTGGGGAATTACATTCTGCTACTTCTCAGGTAGGCAAGGACGAGCCGATTTTCACACTGAGCTGGAGAAGGACTGCACTCCAAAGTTATGTATGTGAAATGTGAGCATAATATAGTTAAGATTAAAAAAGATAAAATCTATTCTATAGGTTCCAACGTATCAGGCCAGACTGTGCAAGTATTCCTACTTGGGAATTTTAAAAGAAAAATGCCCAATGGCTCCAATATCAGCACTTTGACCCAGCACTAGAACGCAAATACAGGCAAAGCTCCTACAGGACACCTTGCACTGACCACCGACTCCGTGTGAGAAGGAGGTTGTTCCTGAATCTTCTGGATACAGAGGGTTCATGCACAAGACCCTACTGCTCTAGACAGAGTTGTGCATGAATCAGAACTAAACAAAAAGCATAAAGTGAGACTTCATTCAGCTCACGCTTTATAAACAGTGGCAAAGTTGCCTTTCTAAACTTTATTTTCTAGGCCTTTCACTATTAGGATTGTTAAGAACCTTTCTGCTTCTCCCTTAGCCTTTCAGCTGTGGACACCAAAACCAGACACAGGCATCCTCCTAGCAAGAGGTGACAACCTCTCTCCTGATCCTGTTTTATGCAATCTCTTCTCTTACAGGGAAGGAACATTAACCCAGATGACAAGTAAGACGAAGCAAAATTGTGGTGCAAAGATTCTGATTGCAGAATTCCATCACACCCCAACCAGGAAGGCCAGTTCAGAGGAGTAACTGGAACGTTTCGCCACAGTTACCCAGTGTAAGAATGTCTGCACTATTTGCCTTCACTACTTATCCACACTTTACATTGTGTGTCACTACAAAGTGTGAGCATTTTTATTGCCAGTTTCAGAAGAGGGTAAATGCTCTTTTTTGGTTTTGTTCACCAAAGAGCACTGAAGGAAAGGAAATCAAATGCATTTAACAATACAGTGTAACTGTTCTAACAAGAAGTGACATTTAGATGTTTGCTCCATAGTAAAGTGAAAGAGGCTGTGGCCTTTCACTTCCAAAGCATTCTCAATTTTAGCAGAAATTGCACGAAAAGTACTCACAACACTCTGCACCCTGAACCACTACATGCCTAAAAGGATCAGGTAGGGATGATAATTATGATGATTTCTGGAATGAACATTTCGACTCTGCTTGTCTATTGTTACCTGTCACGTCATTCTCAGGAAACATCTCTTCCTGAGTTGACAAGATATCCAACTCCTCGTGACCAGAATCCAGGGATTTCTCCGTTTTAGCGGGGTCACAGACAGGCATTTGTTTCCTGGGATGCTCTTCTGCTTCCTGCAGAGTTCTGGAAAAGCAAGACAGTCACTGACCTGAAAAATGTGAAGTATGAAGTTATACTGCAACATTGTAAAGACAATTTATCAGCATAGAGGAAAGATATTCACTGGTGTATACCACAGGAAAAAAAAAAAAGGAATAAAAAGAAGAGAAAAAGGAGGACTGGCCCATCTCTCCTGTTAAAATAACATGTTCATCCTCGACAAGTTACATTTTCAAAATTGTTTCATCAGTTTTCTTCCAATCTAAGCGATACTTAAATGGAACGCAGATTGTTCTACTGACTGTATTCAATCTGGATTCTAGGCATTTTGTTTCACCTCCATCTTAATATTGTTTTGTGTCAGAATATGACAATACAAGATGAGCTAAACATTACTCTGTCTGGCATAAAAGATATACAGAGAATTTTCAACAAACTGAAGTTTCACATTTAACAATAATTAACACTATAAAGCTTACAACAACAAATACTCCAAAGCATCCTGGAACAGCCACCACACAGCCTCTACATTTCTTTTGGGAGGCCAAAGCCCATGCAAGTGATTCTGAAATAACTTATGTGAGTTAAACTTTTAATATCCCAGTCATTTAACTTTAAGAAAATTATTAGTGTATTCTATCATCCCGTGCACTCTCCCTTAAAAACAAACCTATTGATATCTTTGTGTGTAAGAGTTGGACACCACTTCTTTCCTCAGCGAGGAATGGTGAAAGCACTCCTTAGTCAGTACTGCTGCAAAAAGGTCTTATCAGTACTTCACCCTTCCCTTGGCTTTTTTTTCCTCTTTTGCCTTGAAGCCTGAACCCTCCTATGTCTAAAAATCTACTAAAAGAGAAACAGATCAATTTCCAGAATGTCAGCAAGAGACCTACAAAGAACGCAGACTATTTTACCTTTCAGATTTCTCTGGCTGGCCCTCCAAAGCAGTATGTGCTTCTGTGCTGGAGACAGTTTCTGTGCTGTCACCACACAGTTCTAGCAAGAGAGAGGAAAAAAAAAAAACCAAACATGCTTATTCAGGTTACTTGGATTAATATACAGAGAGAAGCATAGTTCTGTAAATTACACAAATATGAAGACAAGCTTTATATTAAAAAAAAATTAAACTTGAACTAAAGGACAGGATGACGTTCTTCCCAGTGAGGGAATTCTACATCAGATTCTCTGAATATCCTGAAAACATATTAGGAAAGAGAGGTGCAAGAATCAATGCTGGCACTTGGACAGCTACAAGAAAACAAATGAACTAGCTCAAAGGAAAGAGAAGGCAAAATTATTTTAAACTGACAATGTGCTGTGGACTCATTTTTGAGAACTACTAATACCATTCTTCCTGTCAAATAAACGTAACATCCATAATTTAAAGAAATCAGAGAGACCTGACAGAGCAACAGAAGGACCATTTTCACATACCATCCTTAGTGTCATTCTTCTCACATCTGGAAGAAGGGACAGCAGCTCCAGGGTGGAACTGATGCTCGGCACCTCCTTCGCTGGGCACGAAGTCACTCTCAAAGTCCTGGCTCTGTGAGAGCTCTAGAGCTCCAAAGCGCAGCTGTGACATGCCTGTATCCGACACCAAACACCCACAATTAATACATATACACACACACACACAGAGACCTATCTACCACTTTACAGGGGCAAAAGACACAGCCTCTAACAAGATAAGTATTTAGGCTGTTGCTGAAACTGAACAAACCAACAGACTCGGATCCCAGCTGCACTAATTAAAAATACGGTAAAAGAAGAGGGACAGCGGCCATTAACTCAAAACCCAGCGACAATCAGCAAGGTCTTGTGTAACGCCATTAGGTACTGCAGCAGGTTTGGATTCCTGACACTACGGAGCCTGTGCCTGAGAGTCCTCTGATGACCACAGCCCCTGTGCCAGGAGTCCTTCGCTCTGACACACAAAGGCTCCATCTCCCACCGCCCGCGCCGCGCCTCCTCTGAGCCCTCTGCTCTCTCCCAGACCCTTGTTAACAACGAGATGAAGTCACGGTTTCACACCCCAAAGCACAGACCAGCTCCTGTGCAAAGACACCGACTGCCAGCGGTACAACGGCGCCTCGTGCG
>NW_010103643.1:22126-47668 GCF_000699245.1 Pterocles gutturalis | reverse complement strand
CCCGGGGGAAAAGTGCAATGCGGGTGTTTTGTTTTCTAATTCTTTTTTCCTCTTTGAGCCGCCTGGAGGGAAGCCGGCGGTGTCTGTGCTTGAGCCCTGTTGCTTCAGAGGATGCTCCTAACGAGCTTTATTTTTAATTCTTTATTTTTATTCGTGTTTGTTTAAAGATTGTCTCCTCCACATTGCACGAATCACTGGAAGAGGTTGGAAGAGGCACATTAGGCAGAAAAGAGATATTTTTGAAATTAATTCGAGTTAAAGTGCGCAAGGCAAGAGGGTGTAACGGGAGTGCAGAGGGCTGAGTGACCCACTGCTCTCCGACCAGGGTTCCAGTTGTTGGTTCTGGTGGCTTTAGTAGGGTGTTAGATCCACTGTCCATCTTCTGAGGTGGGCTTACTCCAAAAATGACTGAAATAAGGTAAAATAAGCGTGGCTGGGCCTTGCATTTTCCTTTAGGAAAAAGCAGAGCTGCACGTATATCCCATTGTTGCTCACTTTATGTATTTGCAATTTTTCTCCGCATAACGCTATAGAATTGCCTCCTGAATGGAAATGGTTTGTAAACATCCGCTTTGCATTTTTACCTCCTTTAAAAATTGATATTCTAGATAAACCCCTTGTTTATCATTAGAAAGCTAGCAAAGTTTTTAACAAGTGAAGTAACATTAAATAGACAAGTGATTTACATCTGAGGGATTGGCTGTATACATTACGGGATTGCAGATAAGCTATATAAGTAAACAGAAGCGCAGTGCTCTGTTATTGTGCATGACTATGGAGATATCATGGGACTTTTTTGCTGGTTAATAGCATAAGGCTTCGTGGGAACTGTTTGATCTGCAGGACTTTTGCTTGGCAGTAGTTTACTTAAGGTTATTACACTCTGTTTGGAGACTTGTATTTGCTAGCCATTATTGCATTCTTAGCTCCAGGCTTCACAGAGTTACAGGTTAGTAGGTCAATAAAAATTGCACTGAAATGCTGGAATGGGCAGGCTGGGTTTTTAAATGTGGTTGGGGAATAACTATGCAGTAATCAGAATACTAAGGAATTTTTTTCTTTGAATTTTGATGCTGGTCATTGGTGATGAACTAAAAATACTTTTTTTGCCCTGAATGCCAAAAATGTTTTCCCATTTCTTGTTAAAAGAGGAAACAAATCATGTATGCTAAATACAGTATTCCCTTTCAGGATAAAGCAACCAATACCCTTAGTTGAATTTACCAAAACTGAGTTCCTTTTTGCTAGTGAACACTGGGATTACTCCCACTGGCATTAGGTGAGGTTTGCCAGTAGCAAGAATAAAAATGTCATCAGGTCTCTGCTGCTGTAGATTGATGTGATTCTTTTAAAACTTGAAATTTACTGTGCTGTGCAGGGAAAAAGCATGAAAAAGTACATTATTAGATTGCTGTTGTGTTAAAAATACTCTTAAGAAAATTTTAAGTCATCCAAGTTAAAGCGCTCCCAGAACTGGTTGTGACCCAGTGGATTTCAGACGTGCGGAACAGAAGCCTGAGCCTGACTTTGTGGTCCCCTCTCTGGAGCCCTGCTTGTTCCCCAAGTGGCTGCAGCGTGCAGTGTAATCCCCATTCTGCCAAATCCTAGAAACTGGTGATTGACTGTATGCATGGAGCCATTCCATTCATGTCACAGCGCACAATTTACGCGGTTAAAGTGAGCCATATGGTGCGGTCCCCCCCAGCGCAGTGGTGTGCTGATCCTTCAGGGTGAATTGGAAGTTCAGTGCAGAGCCCTGGTGTTCTGATGGAAAAATGAAAAAGATCAAAATTTCAGAATGGTCTCAGCATCTCTCATGTAGTTTCATCTTTTACGGAACATTGCGGACAGGAACATTATATCCTTTAGTTCAAAAATACTACCTGTTGTGCTTTTTGGCTTTTTCAATCTGGTCTCTTTGTACCTTGGTGTTTTTAGAGAATTTCCTAGGAAAGTTATTCCCGCTTCAGCTTTTTCTCACCTGCATCTTTGCTGTTAATTGCATGTAGTACTTGCTTATTGACAAGTTTTTCTTGCTAGAGTGAGGTATAAATGTACGCTTTGCAGGTATTTGGTGCCACCTTCTTTCTTAAGCAAAGAACCTCCCTTTCTGTAATAATTACTGGTGGTTAACTTCTCCACGTCTCTGCCCTGTGGGGTTAGTTACAACTGTTGTAGAGTGTTGCTGCTACACCACTGCTTGACTCCCCCAGATAAATCCCTACGCAGATAAGCTCAGCAGCAGCAGCCAGGTGTTGTGCATAAATCCACTTCTTACACTGATTAATTTTCCATTTAAGACCCTGATTTTGCAACCGATCAGACACCTGCTTAACCGCAGAGTTACAGCACTGAAATAGATAGGCTGCTCTGCCTGTGAAGTTAAGCACGTGTGTGGTTGTTCATGGGATTAACGCTTGCAGAGAGGTGCCATACAAAAAAACCAACCCAAACTCCTTTTGCTTTGCTCCTATTCTCAGGAATTATGGTAAGTAGGTGCTATTAGTTTGGTTACTTAGTTAAAATGTAATCACGTAGTGGAATGGAGCTGGCTCGGGAGTAGGATTTAAGCAGCAGGAATTGTGTTTCTCCTTTTGGTTTATGTTTCCATGGAGGTTTGAGGCCACTTTTTCTACCTGAACACCACTGTGGTGGAGTAGAGGTTGTTAGAGCCCTGACATGGAGTTGCCGTTGCTCAGAAATTAGATGATGAAAAGGTAATTTTAATAACATTTGTGTGAAAATGTCAACTGGAAGCCTGGTCGGTTTTGCATTTGTGCTTCCATTCTGAAGAAGGTCTGGAGGGATTACTGCAGCAAAATTCTGTTCGTTGTTTCTAACTCTTTGATATTTAGATCTCATTTACATTGTGTAATGGGAACTCCTAGGAATGACCAAAAAATTGATAATGTTAGGATATTAGGTGGTGGATACAAACCAAAGCTGATGTGGATGAAATTAAAAAATCAGGCCATTTGTTTCTTATTTTTTTAATGTATTAAAATGATTTAAACATTAAGAGAAAGACTAAGTGTTCAGCAAGACTCATATATCCAAAATACCCCTAAAAATTAGAGACCCTGGGGTTCTCTAGTTCTTTGAAAATTTATTTTTCTTCTATACTTATCCCTTCAAGTGAACATGAGAAGTTTTTTTTTTTTTTGTTTTGTTTTTTTTTTCAGGAGAGAATCTTTATAATACAGAAATTAATGGCTCATAATGGAGAGTCAAGTAGTTCTACCTCTTTTGCTGTACTGTGTGCAGTGACAGTTCACATCTGAAACATAAGTTATTCCTCAGTAAGATCAGAATGCAAGTAAGATCAGGAAGGAAAAAACCAAGACGTGGAAGAAGAAAGTTTGGTATGTCACAGAAACAGTTTTCAGCACTGCTGTATGCTGTGAAAGAACAAACAGAAACATTGTTCTTTTCCCCATTTTTCTTCTTAGGATATCTCTTAAATCCATGTGGTTCTGAGTACAGGAGCCAAACATTTACCAGTTGCTTTCCACATGCAACTTTGTTCCATCTTCTAATAACTTTCCTTGCATTGTGTACAAACCCCTTTAAATAGACTCTTGGCTCCTGGTGGCCTGTGTTGTTCTGAACAGACAATGCAGCTGCTCTCATTATGTTCACTTGAATCCTTTGGACTCTTCAGTTCTCCTCTGTGCCAAGATTTTGCCCGTGTTGTTGGTCTAAGCCACTACAGGAAGCTGCAATTTTTATCCTATTGTATATGTGCTGATAATAAAGTTACTTGTGACTGAGTATACCATTTCCTTATTCTCAGTGGTTCTTTTTTTCCTGAAGATGAACTATGTGCTTTAGGCTTTTAGAATAATTCCAGGTTTCACTGACATAAGCACAGTGGCAATAGAAGTTGACCTTTACAGAACTTTTCTTTCTTTCCCATTCTCCTTCTTTGAAATAATTGCCTGTGTACCTCTTCTCCGTGCCCGCTGTGTATGTCTGTGTTCCAGCACACATTCCTGGTCTCGGGTATAAAATCCAACTTGCAGTTTGTAAATGGATGACGCCACAGACCTGTTGCATCCTGACGGGCACCTATATCCTTAATGAAAGCATGACTGTGGAAAATGCAGTGAGTGGAGAGTGTAGGCCAAGCCCAGTCCCAGAAATGCATCTTTCTGTTGACTTTGGGTGAACTCCGAAGCTACCAGCTGAGCCACGCTCAACATGTGGAACGTCTTGGCCTTCTTGACATCTGCGGTAAAGTCATTCCTGGTGGCTACTGGAAATGCCATAAGCCATAATCATTCCTGTTGGTGTTAATGGGAATCTCACGTTCCAACTTCCAAACAATTTACTACACATACAAATATTTTTTCATGTTTTGCTGGTTTTGGATGGAATAGAGTTAATTTTCTTCATAATAGCTAGACTATTAGGTAACAGGAGCCTACAAACTCTGGCGTCTTCTGACTTGTAAACATGGACTGCTTCTGTCCAAAATCCGTATATGAAAACCTGAAAGTCCCAAAACATCCCAAGGTTGCCAGCTCTGGACTCTGTTTCAAGGAACTCCTGGTTTGAGCTAGGATTAGTGGGGCTTCATGGCTGATGAAGAGCTAGGAGTTGGTTCCTGAAGAGTCCAACCTCTTCCTATTTTGCTAGGAAAGATATGGGTGACAAAGGGCGAGAGTGAGTGACAGTCTGGACCGTGTTCAGTGATCCCAGAGAATGAAGTAGGACCACTCTGTTGGTGTTTTAAGCCAGGAAAGACTGTAATAGAGCTGCATGGCAAGGAGCAGGAGCCAGGGGCAGCAGAACCCAAAGGAAGAGTAAGGCAGGCGACGTGAACGGGTGAGAGGAGAGACTGAGTTCAACACCATCTTGGCAGGTGAGAAGGAAGAAAATGGCCATGTTAGATTTTGATTTACGTCCTCTTGGAAGAAAACAGTGAAGTTGTGTTTGCAGGAATTAATCAAAGGTAGAAAGTACTTAACTGCAAAGGGATATTCTATTGAGTTTGAAAAGCTGTGTTAGCGAAGTGTCAGAACTAAAGGAATTTAAAAAAATTGCATTGGAACAGGCTGTCAGGTCTTGAGATTCGTCATACAGATGTTATGAAGTGTGAAAGCAAGAGTGGAGAAAGATATTGGGATCTGCAACAGCATGTATTTCAGTGAGGGAGGAAACCAAGTTGTAAAACTGGAGCAGAGCAAGTGTGATATTAACAGATGTTAGAAATCTTTTATTTTACTGGGACTTGTTTTCTGGGGTGGAGATACTTGCAACAAAAGGAAGGAACAAATTTTTCGTATCTAGTTAAAAATATTTTTGGTAAAAGCTATTGCTATAAGTCATTGGTGTAGTATGTACTTAACATAAAGCAAATGATGGCAGTGGCCCCTGATGGATGTACTTTATAGAGTAATGAAAACATGCTGGGGTATTTATTGTGCATTTTCTTGACAGATTCGGGGTTTTGTGCTAGAGTGAAGGTTGGGTATGTTGGGATGTATCCATATGTGATTTTATCTCTCCCTTATCGTGTAAAGGCTTTTCTAAGAAAGATATTTATAGCAATACTTAGATAAATATCATTAGAGTCTGGATTAATCTCCTTAACATCTTCACTCGGCAGTGGTGTAGCTGTGATAGGCTGAAGGACGGTAAGCAAGACAAGGCTTTCAGTCATGGGTGTCTCTTGTGGCATTAACAGGGGAAAAGAAGTCAGGCTTTTGGCACATAAGCCCCATTGTCTGGCCTTTCAGATCTGCTGATCTCTTCTTTTTTTATGATGGCAGCATGGACCATGTATTTTTGAGTCAGATCCAAGTTAGCTGGAACATAACGTGGTTTGTTTAGGGGTAGCTGGCTCACACCTCAGCGTGGGGCACGTAATAAATAGTTCTGGTGTGTTCTGCTGCAATCTTACCCTGATAAATCTGTGTAAAGGCAACAAGTAAATGGATGAGAACAGATCTAGCATATAACCCGTAGTTCCAGTCGGGCACGGGTTTACTGATGGCACCGGGGGGGTCTCAGTGTGGCCTGGCCCTCTTCCCTCCAGTGCCCCCAGTCAGTGTTTTGGATGCAGAGGTGAAATCACAGCTCTACAGCCGTGTGTCTGCACCCTCGTCCCATTTGGATGAGTCGTGGGTTTCTCTCTGCCTTCAGAAAGCGTGCCCCTTTTTGTTTTTTTACAGTGATATTACAAACTGCCCTGTCCGTGGGGTCTGGGTAGGAGATGTGGAAGCTCGTTTCCCGTATGGTGAGATGAGCAGCCAGCCAGTGAAACAGTTTGGAGTAAGACTGCATTGGAGGTCTTCATTTGTTTCTTTGACTGTCTAATGTGCAGCGCAACTAAATACCTGTGTCTGAGAGACCGCATCCGCTGCTTTATAGGGAAAGCTGCTTAACACGGTGCTAATGTATTGAAAAGAGGGAACGGAACCTCATTGCTAGATCTTTGATAAATACAGGTCAAAGATCTTCTTTCCTCTAGTAAGAGAAAGAAGCTTTCATCTGTGGAAATTGATACAGCCCCTGAAAGATGAGTGAAGGTCGTGGCTCAGGTTATGAGGAGAGAGGCTGGGGTGGCTGGACAATGCTGTGTGAGCTTTCCGCGGGGCTGCCCCGGGGAGCTGTGGCACCTCTCCCCATCACCCAGAGGGATGGCTGTAACCCCCGACCAGGGACCTGCCGTGGTCGTAATGCGATCGTCAGTTGTGGCGGAGAGAGAATGCAGCAAAGACTGTGGTCGTGACCTGCTCTGGTATTTATAATTCCTGTTGGTTTGGTGGCCTGAGAATAGCATGCTGGGCTTCAGTTTAAAATGAGTTGGCCAGTGTAGCTGTAGGTTTAGAGAAGTGTATCTCCAGCAGGCAAAAGGGAGCTACAGCAGCACAGGTCTGCGGCGAATCCAGCCTGCTTGTGGCTAGCCTCTGACAAGCAGATCTTGAGGTGAGGACGTGATGGTAACTTCTGTGAAAGCATCAGGATGGAGATCTAGACGTCCGTGAATAACAGCGATTGTAATCTGTGAGCTAAATTAAATTTTAGAGTTTCATAAATATCCTGTATTCAATGGATAGGTACCAATGCCTTGCTTTTCAGTTATCTTCTGCCAATAGGCTTAGACTTTATGAATGCAACCATAATTGATTTGTGGATGCTCAGTGGCTACCTGGGTAACTAACAGCCAGCCCAGTTCCTCTTTCGGTACACAATCATAAGCTTGTGTTTGTTTTTTGTAGTACACAAAGTACCAGTGTTTCAAGCCAGATCCTTCAAGGTGTTGTGTTTCCATTACACCCAGCCTGTGCCATGGGACACTGGGGAGAATCTGGCTCTTGATTGAACATGAACCTGATCTGCACCATTCTGTTCTGCCTCGGTATTCCCATAAGCCATTTTATTCTTTAAATAAGAGTTATTGGTGTGGGCAGAAGTTTTCCAGAAAAAAAAATGGAGGAAGCTATGAGTATAGGTTTCTTAATGGCTGAAATCTTTCATTGCTTTTTGAATACCCTTCTGGGTGAAAGACATGTTTCCTCAAAAGTTTGTGAGCCTCATTGATGACCTGTGATTGCTGTTCCACAGGAACTCTTCTGCGGTTGGTGATGGAAGTTGCCACGTGCATTTGCAATAGTCAGCCTCCGTCTCATTTGTGTCTTAATTTTTGAGGGAAAAACCTTTCCTAATCTCTCAGCATAAATAAGAGATGATGATTTTGTCAGACTGTGTTAGAAATCCCTGCTTTCGTTCGGGCTAGCTATATGGATAAAACTTCTGAAAGGATAGGAGGTTCAGTTAAATAAGAGTAGAGATTTCCTCTTTGGCTGCAGGTATTTACCTGAGGATAAGATTATTTCTATCATAATAATTAACAAAATATTTTATAATAAGAAGATGCATAATTTGCACATTGATATTTTAGATTTCTGTCTGGTTTTACAGTTTTTATAAGTTCTTTGCAACAGCTTATCATAATAATTATCAATATGAGCACAGTTCATAAGGCTCTGTATAATGTCATATCAGCTTTGCTTCCAGCAAGATCAATGAATTTTTTTTTCTAGCTAACATGCAGCAACCTTGTAGAGGTTGACAATTAAGACTGGTTCCACTGACTAACCCAGTGAAAGTAGCGTTTTGATTTTTTTATGTTGTACTGGGATGAAGGCCAGTTGGCCTCTAAAGATAGTTTCCATAGCTACTGTCCTACAGAGAAAGAAAATGCTGCCACAGCATTTCTCCTTTGGACCTTTATAGTTTTTATGCAAGCTGTCAAGACAATTAATTTTCATCAGATGTATTGGTTATTAGCTGTTGAAAGCAGGGGGCATGGGTGGGTACATATGATGAAAAAGAGTATTAAACTAAGTAAAACATCAAGAGACTTCTTGATGTACGCAATATGAATGCATTTCAGATTTACAAAATCCCCTTACTGCAGCACCTGATATGCTAGAATGCAATCTATGCTCAAAAGACAAGGTCCTGAAGCTGCTCATTTCTAAGAATAAGTAAGCCTGGCCCTGACTTTCACCACTGCTTCTTGTTGGATGTTGTGATCTAGATTTTTAATTCCTTTTAAAAATGAAATGTAAAAAATGCCTACCTGCTAGAAAAGCTCTCGAACTTTCCCTGGTTTAAAATAAAAACAAATTTTTGTGCCTCTTGTGTATAGAAGAGCATAAAAAAAGGCAGTAAATACTAAGGCAGTATGTTGTGTAAAAACAAGCATTGAATATGAGATTATTTCTTGAGGTTTGCATAGGTAATGTCTTCATTTCACTCTGCGGTGATGCTTCAGGGCACACCATTCGGAAGTTGGGGCTGGTTCTGGGAGTCATTCACCAACTCCAGCCACACGTTTCCTGTAGATCGCTGAGGCAGAAATAAGTATTTGAGCAATTTGTGTAAATGGGTGACACCTTTTCTCAGTCTCTCTATGTAACGTAACGGAAGGGGCTCTGTCTGCTCTCTGGTGATGGATCCAGCTGCTGTTCCCGCGCTCCCAGACAGCCGCTGTGCTCCAGCCTCTTCAGAGCTCTTTAATGTCAACTCTCACTCTCCAGGTTTGTCCTCTTCTGTGGTGCCAAGGGACAGTCCTCGGAGAAGTTACTAGATGGTTTTCTTGATAATCATTGACTTCAGGGTCAAACCAAGTTTGCTTAGAAGAGCCATCACCCAAACGTGTGTGTTGGAATTGGTGGAAACTCGTTGGCTTCAGCAATGTGAAAATACTGGTGAAAAAGCAGCGTGCTTGGAGAGCTAGAGAAAGAGTGGGTGTGGAGGAAATAAAACACAGGTGTAGAGAGGATGGGCGTTAGGGGGTACAGTTAAGTAGGTGCGAGCATGGCTCTGCCCTTCAGCGTGGCCACTTGATGGTGGACTCCTGGGGAGATCCTCTGACCATTGTGGAAGGAGCAGATTGATAAAAATGAGGAACTCCAGCCTGAGTGTGACGGTGGCTGGGGGCCTCGTATGGAAGAGGAGATAAATAAACTAAAAGTCTGAAGGGTCGGAGGGGCATTTTCCTCCCCTTCCTCTCTAGTAAAACTCCACCAGTCTGATTTTTGGCTGGCCAGCTGGGCACTAGCAGAAGAGATTTTGTATGTCCGAGGCTGCTGGCGCTCTAGCTGCAGGGATCGCAGGCTTTCAGGAGGCGGCTGGGGGTCGGGGCGGTAATTAAGATCCCAGCTGGAGGATGGCAGCCGCAGGAATATCCCGCAGGTCCTGCCGAGCTGCTGGGGCATCCAGCAGGTGCCCGAATCATCCCACTGGCACCCTGGGGCTGAGCCCTGCCACCTCTGGCATGCCAAGGGCTGGCCAGCCCCAGCCTGGAGGGATTCCTAAACCCTGCTCATCTCCAGCTCTAGCTGTCCCGCTCCGTCATCGTCTTTCTGTTAAAAATCCAGGCTGGTGATTTGTCTGGGGTAACTCAGCTGGTTAAATACCTGTCAGTGAAATGGGCTGGCTGAAGCCAGCCATCTGTCTGCCTGTTTGAAGTATTTAATTGCTGCTCGGTATGATGGGCATGATCTTCTAGGGTTTTGAATGCTTTTCTTCAGTGATAGCTTTGAGGCTATGAGGTACTTGGGTGTGTTTACTTAGAAACATTTTCCTCATAAAAGGAAAGTTGATTGATGTCGTTTTATTAGAAGTTTTGCAGTTCTCAAAGATATCCCTGTTTTTAAAGAAAATACAGTTTTGGGAAACCTTGTAAAGCCTGACCTGTATATAGGGGAAAATAGAAATTATTTAGTAGCTATCTAGAAAAGAAATAGTTTTTTTCTGTCTGTCACTTGCAATTCTGAGAGGTTGGAAGCTTTTGGTTTTTAAGTAAAGCTATAGTTTTTATCGGTACATACAGAAGTACTGTCTCTAAGTAGGTGAAGTTTTTCATAATGTTTTCACAAGACAGTACTGGGGGAAAGCACCTGTTGATAGACCTCCTGGACCTCCCAAGTTTCTTTTCCTACATCGGAGATTGAAAAAAAAAAAAAAAAAAAAAGAAAAAAGAATGTGCTAACTAAAATAATTTTGAATTTAGCAAGTAGCTGTATAATCATTTGATACACTGGGATGTTGTATTGATGCTGAGTGTCGGAGCCAGCAGCAGGGCAAAGCCAGACCTTTTGTGTCCTGGCCGTGCGTTCTCACCCACCATGTTCAGTGGAGGGATGAATATGTGGGTATTTTGTGCAGAATAAAATCCTAGCATTTAATTTCCACATTAAATTAGATGATAACAGCTTTCAGTGTCAATTGTGAAAACTTTTTATGGGATGTGCAGTAATGAGCAGGTACTGGTTTTATAGTAAGAAATAGTATGCAGTCTGAAAACATATGGGTTTTTCCTGCTTCGCTAAAAAAATCTTTAATATGTCTTCTAGATAACCTCCAAATGACAGACAAGACTAATTAAGACAATATCTTGTTAAGAAAAATATGTCAATATGGAAGTGTCTTAGCGTATCAAAGCTTGTTCGTGCAGCATGATGAAAAAGGAGAAGCGGTTCTGTTCTGCTTTGGGGACTTTCAGAAAGGAAAGTGAACACAAGCATCTGTTATTGATCCTTTGAGTTCAGAAGGTCTGTGAACACCTGTATAGCAACTTAGACAGTTAATAACATATATTCTGTGTAGAAAAGGACTTTCAGTTCTTTTTGCATTCTTGCAAAGCACTGTTAAGAGCTGCTGTTACAATTTTGCTAATGAACCCTGGGTATCTAGGAGATTGCTTCTGTTGGCTTTCTCTAAGAAAATTCTGATTATTGGTGGTGGATGTTAAAGTAGGTGCTTATTGCAGCCTCATTCTGGTCCTTTGAATTCAAGGTAAATGTGTACCTTAGGTTTGTGCAGCAAGAATTCAAAATGCCTCTGTATGTATTTTCTGGCAGCTGTTTTGATCTCTCATAAACTAAAGGCATGGCCATGTAGTGATGCAGGAGATTTATCTATGAAGTTTATCACAAATTTCATCTATGTCTGTTTTTCTTCCTCCTCTATTAACATGGGTACTTAAAATGTGGCTCTAGTTTTATAATCTCTGATATCAAAGTAACTTGAAATCAAGATTAGGCTCACTTACCTGATTGGTAAATGCCCTTTACTGGATTTATTCTCTTGGTATAGCTTTTGACTGGGGAATTAAACTTTGAAATAATCAATACCTTGATTTGAAACGGACATTTTCCTGATTCTGTAAATGAGGTAATACTGTGGTGATGCTAGGTGAGCCATTGTGTGTGATTTTTATTTTGCTTCCTACTAAAGGTGGTGTAGCTGGCTCTGGTAATGACTGTAATAAGTCATTTCAGAGCACAGTTCATTACCCAGATACAATACTGGGATCTTTTAGCCGTGAAAAATGTTAAGGAGCTTTATTCAAACATCAAGTTGCTTTCAAAACATGTTATTTGTTGTGGAAACTGGAGACATGCAGATTTGCCTAAGTATCTGCTTGACATTTGGACTGCTGAAAATCTTTCCATTTTAATACTGCAGACAGTTAATATTGTAAGTATTTCTTAATATACACTTAATATGTTTGGAAATGCCTGAATGCTAACACATCTTAATCCTTATTCACCCATATCTCTTAAATTGTTTTGTTTGCTGAAGTTGAACTTCCAGTGAAGTTGGTGCTCTCTGAGCTTTGAGAAGCTGGCCTCATTCAGGAGGCAGATCTGGCTGACGCCTTTGGGGAAAAGAATTTAAAATGCCCCAAGAGGGTTTAGTTTGTCTGGGGTTTCTTGAAGGTGTTTGCTTCCCTGATTCAGGTTTTAAACAGAAAGCTTTTTTTTTTTTTTTTTTTTTTAGATTGTGTTTACTTGTAATGTGATGGCACTACACCTTTTCATAACAGGATTTTCAGTCATATCGTGAATAATTGGAGAAGTTTTAAGTGACAGTTCTGGCCCAACTTCGTTGAGCTGTACCAGCTGAAAGGGTAGACAGTACCCAGGTTTCATCTGATAATGTTTTTTCATTTAATATTCAGAGAGCAGGTTTTAAAGATGTTGCAGTGAAGCAAGTTCAGGTCACCACATGTGAGTTTTTTTACCCGAGCTCAGTAAAACAACTTGGGTAACACAGGTGGATCTTGTGCCTGTTGCTATTCAGTCTCCTCCGCTCCATCCCTAGGCAACCACTGAGGCTGTGATTTGACTAGATGTGAATTTAAATGGCTTCATAAATACATACAAAAATACTGTCATTGCTCCACTGTTATGTCTGATGTGCCCTGGATTTCATTTTCACTGTTGTTAAGCGTTAGACTGGTATATTAAGTGGTAAAACTGTCATTGGTAACTTAGTTTCTCCATCTCTACTTGAACATGTTGGAAAGCATTTTGCATGTATTTCTGTATGCTGTGTCCATTATTTACAGTGACAACTATAATTTCTATATTAAAATTGGCCTGCGTACATGCCAGCCACTGCTGGTCAATAGAAATAATGCTCCTTGAGCATCTCTCTCAGCCTGGGCTGGGGTCCCTTTAGATCCGTGTCCTTTCAAAAACAAGTCTTTTCATCTCCTCTTTTAGATCTACTGAGACAAGGAAGCTCAAGTTTGAAGTTCCAGTTAATCATCTAATTTGTCAAAACACATAATCAGCCAGAGGCCACTGCCTTTGACTTTATCTAGTTGTCTTTTGTAGACAGAGTGATAGAAGGAACAATTATATCATTAGCATCGGAATGATTTTATTGCTGTAAGGCTGCATGAATATGAATTTGTGTGTTGGGTTACTGAAGGATACTTCAAACTGATTTTCAGCATACTGTTTTTTTTCTTCCTGGCATAGGGAGATGTGGTTTAGGGAACATTGTTTTGTTTATGGCGTACAGAAGCGTGGTCCCTAGCCTGGGGGAGGAATGAGGGAAGCCCAGCAATTTATGACTTTTTCTAAGGAAATTATTTTATGGTATCACTTTAAGGAAAAAAAAAATATTTCCCTGTTATTAGCTTTCCTCCTTTTTTTTCTCTTCACAAAAGTAGTAGGTTACTGAGGTTCACAGAGATTTATAGAAAAGCTTGAATTACCCTCTCTCCAAATCTTTGCAGTCAATAAACAGGGTCAGATTCCTGAATCTGAAAAGTAAGAGGCAATTATTCCCTGTTGGTACATCCAAAATGTATTTTATGTGGACATGTGAGAAATTTTCTCAGAAAATAATTATTTCATTTATTTTATTTTCTATTTCATTATATTATTTCGTTTATTTTCATTTATATTCAATACAAGTAGGACTTGCTGGCAGTCCTACTTGTATTGATGCTAAGTGTGTGCCGTGAGTGACGTGTTCGTGCTGGTGGCTGTTTGCAGGTGGCCCAGGAACCAACTGTTGCACATCACTAAGTGACCTGTTGCTCTTAAAGTACAGATCATCCATTTTACATTATTACCAAAAGCAGGTAATTTTACAAAAGATGATCTTGGCAGAGTTTATCTATCTCAAATGTCCTTTCACTATGAAACATGCTTTTTACTTTCAGAGTTATGAAAAATGGATGGATATCTGAAATTATTTCCATAATGGGTTTGATTTTTTTATTTCACTACTACAGTATAAATTCAAATGATGGAACAGATGCACTAATGCTTTTAGTAATAGAGACTGTGGATATACACATGTAAAACCAAACAGCTGATTTCCCAGTAATGTTGTAAATATGGCAAATATTGCATCTCTTTCAGCATATACACTTAGTATTGATCAATTACTAAATTGTATGCTACAAACTATATTTCTATCATTTTAGTAGCCTTTTTCCCCCCTCATACTGGTTGTTGCTTCAAAGGGTATTAAAAAAAGTTAATGATTTGTCTTGTAGATATTAATTTAGTTTTTAACTCCACTCCCTTTGCTACATTTTCTCGTTGGGCACCCATCGCCTCCTGCGTGTGGTTTCTATACACTGTGTCACAGAAGGGAAATTTAGAAGTACAAATATGGGAACTATGTGGTTTATATGTGGATGTTCTCCGTTTCATAGAGAGCATCTGTACGATACCCAATAGACTGGTTTGGCATGTATTTGACCCATTCTGATGATTTCCTGAGTACGGAGTTCTCCCTGTCGCTGCTCTGTAGTCCTCGTGCCCAGGGCTCAGTCTAGAGGTGTGCGGGTGATGCCCGTGCAAATGGGTGCTGCTGTTCTGCTGCGGTACCCAAAGGTGTCTTTGGCATCTCACCCTTCAGTTTATTTGATGTCCTGTAAAATGATGTGAGAAGAAATCCTCTCATCTTCGGATCAGCTGGCAGAGGAAAGCAGAGATGGTTTGCAGCACAAAATGCTATTCTGGGGGCGCGATTCGAGTTCCAGCTGCCTCTGGCCTTAAAATGGAGACAGTCCCCAGCAGAAATGTGTCCCCCTGACCAAGCAATGTTTCTGGGTCTTCATAGGATAGTGCTCGTACTCCTGAGGGTGTAAAGTGGCATTACATGAAACAACAAAAATCCATTTAAGCAGTAAAGAGAAGAACTTTTTCTGAACAGCTTTGATTGTCTTCTGGGTAACTGAAGGTCATTGCAGATTTGCTAGCCATTTGTGCCAGAATACTTAAGTACTGAATGATTGCATAAAGAAAAAAAAAATAGCATAAAATAAAAATTTTGTTCCTTGTCCACAAAGAAAAAAAAGGGGGAGATGATTTTTTGCAAGTATTTTAATGTTGAATTAGAACTGGACATGAGTGACAACTGGAAGGTTACAGAGCGTAGCTCCGAGAGAGGAAAGACATGTTATGTGCAGCCTGTTAAGAAAAGCAGAAATCCTGGTGCTGTGGTCTTTCTGGATGGATAAAAACATATCACACTGTGTAACATCCCCCAAAAAAAGAGATTACAAAGAATACCGGGAATGTGTTGTGATGATCTGGGAACAAAGGAGTGGAAAGCAGAGGTAAGAGGTCAACCAGTAATGAAGCACCATTGGGTGTCTTCTTTGATTTGTAAGAGCAAAACTGAAAAGCTTTGTAGAGAATGGGGAGAAATCTTTCTAAACATTGCCACAAACAAACAAGAGCTGGATGGATCACTCGGGCAGAGCAGAAGAAAGCTAGTTATGAAGAAAGCAGTGACCTAAGAGTTTAGTTGAGTTTAGTGTCCAAAAGAGAGTCGGGTTTGTTGTCCAAAGCAATGTGTTTGGTTTTTTTACCTTACACCCCATTTTTCTTCAGTTGTGCATTTGGTTCTTTCCTTCGAGAGAAATGCACATCTGTTGTTTCATTTCCATAGAAATACAAGAGATGGCTTAGCGGTGTGCTTCTGAGATCTCTGGTTTACAGACCCAGCTGTCTATAGCCTTCATCACTCTCTTGCAAATTCAAGGAGTTTCAGAAAGTGTTAATTTACATTTACAGGATGTGGAATCAGCACTTTGCATGAATCTTACCCATGGAATTTAAAAGCAATGAGGGTTAGGACTATGCAGAGATCTTCCAATAATGGTAGAAGGTTTGCATGGACGGAATAGACCCTATAAGAAGTAATGTCAGTCTGCTGCCATTTCTTGCTGTTAACTCATGTCTGAGTAGTTTCGTTTATGAAGAAATGTTTCCACAATTTCCAGTCTTATGTGAAAACAGGGTTCTGACTGAATTTTCTTGGAGGACAACCATATAAATTTCAGCTAGCACCCTCTCAGACAGCCTCAGGGGATAAGACTGAAGGAGTGAGAATTCTTTTGTGCTTTGATGCATTGGTTGGGAAAGTTACACTCCTGTTAAGCGTGATGCATTTTATGTTAATAAACAAAGATCATTAACTGAAGACTGAAATGCTGCCAATCCTGAATCTTTCATGAGCAATAAATTCTCATTAAAAATACTTTAGGGAAATACATATCCTTTCAAAAGAATTTCCACAGCACATCATCTCCATGTGACAAGTCTCCAGAGAAAAAGTACATATGAGCAACCAGTGATTGGGGGATTTGTTAGCTCAACTTCGAAGTCCTCTGCAAAAAGAAAACCTTGTTTGCTTGTTTCTTCCTTTGTTTTTTCTTTTTTCAAGGTCATCTTTCAAGGTCTTAAGGCTTAAGGTCTTAAGGAGACCAGGCTTAGTGAAAAAAAGAATTCTCTTTCACTAGAAATGGCTGAAGAGGTTCAGGATTCACAGCTCATTCTGTCTGGGTTGCAATCCAGAGAATTCTTCATATATCAGGAGACGTCTTCTGGATTCCAAATAATTCTAAAGTATTTCCAAAAACTAGCAGCAGGAAACAATGCAATAAAATTAGTATAAATCTGTGTGCTATAAGGATCTAATATTTCTAACCATACAAAATACCCCAACCAGAAACACAACAACTGAGACTCCACCTAGTCTAGAGAAAGGCTTGACCTGGCTTAAAAATGAACAGCAGAACACCAAGGGAAACGTTACACACTCACAGGCTGGAAGACACTGCTAGGAGCAGTGAAACTGAGGAGAAACAGCTGCAGCTTCCCAATGGCGATGCAGTGCACCACCTGCAACAGGAGGCTGGTTTGCAATCTAGAGTAGAAGTGCTGAGTGACTCTCTGAGGACCCACAAGCTGTGAAAAGTACCCTTAGACCCTTAGATATGCTGGTTGCTCACTAGTCCTTGCTCTATCTCTTCTTTGTTGAATGTGCATTAAAAAGAAACGAAAGTCTTCTGGTGGCTTAGTATAATTCGTCACTGCTGTTACCTTCAATTTCACCAAGTCACAGAAATCAAAATCTGACTCTCTTGATCTGACTCTCGTGACAGTGGTGTCTGGTTTAGCAGCATCTTCCTTGTCTTGATGACCGATGTGTTGCCAGGCCCACGTCAGCTCTGCTGAACAGCCAGATGCCACTAGCTTTGGTACTTCCAGCAATGACAGCACGTGTCTTTGGTGATCAGGACCAGAAAAGCATCTTGTGGGCACGTGAAATGAGAGTGACAATTAACCTGTTGTCTCTCTCCCGTGGGCCAAACCATCCTGTAGCAATGGCCCTGTGCCTCTTTCGTTACCCACTTTGAACCCAGCTGCACTAGCAATCTCAACTGGGAGGTTTTTAGCATCCTGTCTTACTGTCCTGTCATCCTGTGTGAGGAACTGGAGGTCCTGGACCGTATACTTCTGCAGAAGGATTAGGTGGGTTAGTGGTGTACAAGAAGGGAAAAGTGTCAGTGTAGGATCTGCTTGGAGAAGGTCGTAACAATGATGCAGTGGCTCTGAGGATGCTGTCAAACACTACTATTTTGGTTTAGTTAGAAAAGTGCTAATTGTAGGACATGTATTGTGAAAGAATTATCAGAAAAAATTTGGTACCGTGTTAGAGCATTTTAGGGCTCTCATTAAACAGATGCTTTCGTTTGTATAAGATATTTTAAAGTAGCACCTGGAAAGAAGAGCAAACAGTCATTCTTGCAGTAAAGGATGAGAATCTGTGTGCAACAGCTGCCTGTATCATCATTTTAAGTTTCATTTGCTGAATTAATATTGCAGGCTGACTTCTGTTAGTCCTTTTCTTCGTCCTGTTTGAACACCGAGGTTTTCCATGATGAGAAGTCTTTGAGAACTTGGCAGCTTGCCTAATCGTACAAATTCCCGCTGTATGCTTCTTGGATTGCAACTTATTGGCAGAAATAATGCAGCATTGAATACAAATATTACTATTAATGTAACATTAAAATTGATAAATCAATCACGTCAAGAAATTCCAAACTACAACAGTGGTGAATTTGTCAAATGGCTTTTGTTAGGTATTTCATGGTGTGGATTACAGAACAGAGGCAATAAGGTTTATGGTTAATGTACCACTTCTAGTAATAAAAAAAGTTGTGGGACAGATCCTGTTCTCATTTATTTTGTAGTAGTGCATTTTAGCATGTTATGGGATATATTATATCAATAAGTTTAAAGAGGGAGCAAATCTACAGAGAATTTGGCCCTACTAAAACCTTACTAAGCTTTTTGAGAAATGCAAGTTTTACGTAATGCATGGACTATTTAATATATAATGTGAAAACCTGTACTTTAGATGTATTTCACAGTTCAGTACCATAGTGCTGTTTACTTGGTGTTTCTTGGCACTTTGATGTTTCGTTCTTGAAGTTGCGCTGAAGTGGGTAGCCAGCTATACCTCCCTTGCCTGCTGCAGTTCACTGGTTTGTGTTTGGGCTGATTTTTAAAATAAATCTGTATCTCCTACTACTGTCTGCAGACTTCAGAAATGAGTAGGAATTTTTTTTTTCTCCATATTTGTGTTTCATAAAAAAAAAAAAGCTTTATTTTCCCACCCATTTTCTTCTTCCACCTGGAATCTCAGCCCAAAAGAAAGGCTTCCGAGAAATGCGTATGAAAAAAAAATTGCAACCGAATGCATTATCTTGTGAATAATGGTCATAAGTGCAACGTTCCAGGAGATTTTTAAAATGATCGCTTGGTATAATTCATAATTATCCTGATGATTTGGCATTGTGTCATACAGACATTGATCTTTTATCCTGCAGCTGAGTGTGTGTGTCATAGGGAAGGAATCACTTCTTTTGCCTGTTTTTTTCTTAATCAAGAAACGGCATTGATTGTGATGGGTCCATCTCCATGTCTTGTCAAGGAACTGAAAGGGCGGTTGGTGGCTCTATGTATTGTCATTCTAATTATTTAGTAGTTACTAATGAATGTTATTTAAAGGTCTCTATTTAAAAAGCTTTAGCTCTTTGATTGCTGGCTTTTCTATGTTACCAGGGTTAAAAACCACCTCAAAGCTCAAGAGGAAAAATAAAAATCAACATTTTAAAATTTGGGTCAAGACCCTCACTAGGTCTGATACTGTTGGCCCAGACATATGCAGAATTTGAGAGGTGGGCTGTGTTGTGGAGTCAGCACTGACAGTGGAAGGAAGCACCCCAACATTAAAAAATAGATATCCTGAAATGTTGTCTGAAATACTGGTGAATCATTACAGCGTGCAGCCTTGCACCCATCATTTCAGTGCTGGAAACAATAAATGTCAATGAGGTAATAAAGATTGCCAGTGTGAGCGCGGATGCTTCTGTTGGAAATGCCTCGCCATCCATCCCCGTGCACAGGCTTGGGGCAGGAGAATGACCGCTCTCAAGTGCCCGGCCAACCTCGGCTGCTGTGCTGGTGCTGGGAGAGTCATTTGTCACAGAAACAACCCTGTGATCATCTGCCAGGGACTCCTGATAACCTTTCCTTTTCTGATTGCTCTGCCATGGCTCTGCCCCTCTTTCCTAGCCAAAGGCAACCTTTTTGCTTTTGTACTGAAGGCTCCGCTCCCGCTATGTTCCCCTCTCTCTCGTGGCACTTTTTGCCTCCTCCTTCCTGAGCAGGGTACGTGACTGAGCCCTGTGCTACCCCCTGAGCAGCTTCTGTGGTATGTCTTTGGTATTTGGTCTCTTGTTTGGATGCTTGCAGAAAATAACTAGATGGTCTTCTTTAGCTTCCACTTCAGATTTCATGTACATTAAAATCCTCTGGAAATTGACGAGGAGCCCCTGGAGATTGCTGATACCTATTTTAGATTATTCTTATAATTCTGTTGGAGTTTTTTTGTCCTTGCTGTTAGTGTCACCCAAAGAAAACACCATTTAAATAAGTTACTACCTCTTTTGCTTGTCTGGATTTGGCAGTATCATGTCTTGTAGAAGAGAAGTTTAATGTAAATTATGTTTTCTCTATGCTTATCTTTTATTACAAATAAATTAGCAATAAATAGGAGCCTGTACCTTGCTGGTGGCTCATCCTATCTATTCTGCTTCTGCTTGACAGCGTTAGTACTTCCGTTATTGTAACTCGTCCTTGCAATTATTGTAAAAATAATTAAATAAAGCTCCTGCTCTGCGCAGCTTTAAATCGGCAATGAATATTTCTTTGCGAGATGACTCTTTTATTGCCAGATCTAGTTAAACCATCGCGACTCTAAAAGAAGAGTTCCAAGATGCGCACGATGGTGACATTTATAAAGCACCAAATGCCTCCGCTGTACGTGATCTTCAGTGGGAAGGAAGGTTGCAGCATCGCTAACCACTGCGATCGCAATGGGAGCTGAAAGAGGCGCATTAGTTCACTGCAGCCGTTCCACCCTCGGCTGTTCCCTTGTCAGATCTCATAGACTCGACGGGGTCAAGCCTGGTCAGCATTCAGATGGGAAACCCCCTGGAAAACCAGGAGCTGAAGGCAGCCAGGCTTGTGGCTCTCTGCACAGGCTGGCGCCCTGCCCCTAGGTTGGTTGTTAGCACCACGCTATGTTTAATCTGTGTTTCGTAGATTTCAGCGGTGTTTTTTCTGGTTTGTTTGAACAACAGTGCTGTGGCGACAAGTGATGATATAAGGGGGAAAAAAAAAAGAAAAAATTTTGGTAGGTGATAAATAAGGAGCAGTTCCAAGTCACAGTGGTTGGGGACATCTTCCAAATTCAGAGTCTGAGTCTCTGTCACTTTTCTGTTTGCTTTTTCTCTGCATGAACAAAGTATTTATTCATGTTCTGAATCTCACAGCAATAGTGTTGACTACCACCCAACAATTTGGTTTGAATTTCTCTGCTTCGGAATAGCCTGTGGAAGACACAGAAGGACTGGCTGGCATATAGCTTGGCCACTCTGATTGCACACAGTCATCAAAAATAATAAAAAGAAATGCTGAAAGTGGATTTTCATAGCTTGACTTTGTCAGCGGGTCAAGTGGTGATTTTCTGGCTTTACAAACAGTGTAAGCTATAAAATGAAAGGAGAAGCTGGGCTTCATTTTGTGGTGTAGAATCCACTGCTTCTAAATGAAATCACTTTGGAGCGAAAGTTTCAAGGAAGGATGAAAATGAAGAAAACACTTTCCTGTTCATGAAAAAAAAGGCAAAGAGAGAAACAATTAAATGAATAACTGGGGAGATGTCATACCTATTAAATTTTGTCCACATTCCTTCCCTGAGGAGGAAAGTAGTAATTCACTTAGGAAAAATGGAAATAGGAAAAGTTAAAAATGTTCATGTGTCAGTATTGAAAAAGCAAGACCTGCCAATGCACGCTGGCGGATCGTGGGGCTGTGATCAAGACGGAAAAGGACAATGTCAGGGTTTGACAGAGCCCTTGTCTTCCCAGTGAATCATTGGCATTAAGGTTCACTAAAGCAATAACTTGAGTTTCGGATGATGTTACTGAGACGTTTTCCATTCTTTTTTAGTTTTTATTGTGTTCTTCATTAAAACTAAAATTTTTGTTTACCACTGAAAATATATCCTGATTATGTATGGCTGAGGTCTTGGCAAATGGATATAATTCAGCACATTTTAAGGGAATCTTTATTTCATAACTTTATGCATTTTAAGTAATACCCTTCTGTGTTAGATGGAGAAGCAAAGCCCTGTATCTAAGAGCTCCCAAATCTGAGGTTTCAAAATAAAAATGAGAATCTAATTTTGTAATTTGGGAAGCTGTAGTTTACTGCTAGAGTTTTTTTGTTTTGTTGTACCAATGTAAAATAGCAATATAAAGAAGGACAACTAAGAAAAAGGGAGTCTTTCATGCATCCAGTGTGGCTTTTATTGTGTTGTTTGATCTGAGGATATCTGTTACCAGATCAGGAACAATATCAGCATTTGTTCAAAACTGTGTGATAGGTGGGGGCTTGTGACTGCGTCGGCTTCCCTACCTTTATCCCCTGGACTGGCAGAAGTTCAAGTAGCACAGTTTTGTCGTGAAGCCCTGAGCTGTGTGTTGGCTGTCACTGTCATATGATACAGGTGCTTTTGTCTGGGAGTTGAATGAGTCGAACTGATGGGAAGGGAGATTGCAGGAGAAACTGTAGTATAAGGAGAGTTTAGAATTTGTCGGATTATTTAGCATGTTTATGTTTTTCTTGGACTAAATTGGCTTTCCTCAAACTGTTGTTTTTTAGAACAAACTACTGCAATATCTACTAGTGATACTGAGACTTGAAATGTATCTTTCTTCCATCCACACAGTGACTACTTGTGTGCCTGGTTCCATCTGGAAAGGATATAATTGAATCCTTGTTTGGCTCCTTTAATTATCTCTTTGCAAAGTCCTTGGCTGGGAATTTTGCCACTTACAATGCAAAAATTCAAACTTAAAGAGCATAAACTGTGCTTTCAAAGAGCGTTTTTGTAAACCTTTTATCATTTGGTGGTTTTTCAAAAGTGAACATGAGAACTTCTCAATGAACATATTTTAATTTTTTAAATCCTCAGAGGAGATTTTGTTTTCTTGCAGGTTGGCTGTAGTTGCTAATTAACTTTAGTTAATTAATCATGCTATAGGGATGAAACATGCTTGATTAAAAATAAATAAAACTGTATAGCAACAAAGTAATGCTACTGATTTTTTTCTACTTAAAAGCAAAGATTAAGAAAACAAGATTAACTTTGAAGCTGCATGTCAAATTTTCTTTGCATTTGAAACATCTGAAAGGCTAGAGCAGCTAAAAGCTTATTATTTTTGCAGCGCAGTTGTAGTAAAATGCTTATCCAATTGTACCACCATGTTAAAAAATAGGGGCTGAGACTAGTCGCTGGAGGTGCCGTCTTAATCAAAACTGCCTGAGATGGTGGGTGGTAACCCACGGGTTTGTTTGGTCGTGCTTAGACATGAAGGTCCTTGGTCTCTTCTGCCATGTATCTTACATGAAGACTTCCAGCGCTGCAAATTGGTGTTAAATGCTGTTGGCTCGTAACAGGATTTTGATGACGTTTCTCACCTTTTATACCAGCATACGTTTGTACAGAGGTGGTGGGAAATGGCTCACTGGGGTGATGGGCCACGTGCCTGACAAATGAAGCTCCCTGGGGTGATCTTGGGGATGGCTGTGGTTCAGCGGCATGCTGAGCCTCTGCCGCACGTCCTGCCTAGACGAAGGTGACCATCTGCGGAGGTCTGGCCATCAGGGCATGGCTCCATCACCCAGGGAATGTAGGTGGGAGGGAGAAGATACTCTGGGACCTGTTTGAAGTGGGAGCATGGAGTTTGCTTGCTTCAGAGTTGATATTTTTAGACACCGTTGGAACAGATGGCTCTTCTGTATCCCCTGTTGCAGTCTCTTTCTCATACATGATAACCAGGTTTGCGTTTCGTTTTCTGCTATGGTAAAGTGGCAGGAATATTATAAACACAGTGCAAGAATGCCCATTGATGCTCTTCTCTGGTGGGAAAATCGTTAAGCAATCCCTTCCTGAACCTCTCTCATCCAGAGAGAAGACCTGGCCTCTTTAGGAGGAGCGCTCTTTGCAGATGGAGCTCAAATGGAATTTACTCTGATAAAATTCCAGAATTCCAGATGCGAGGAACTGATTCCATGTTGGAGGTAACATGGAGACAGGAAAGTAGGAGTACTCCTCATGTAGGAGGTATAACTAAGTAAACCTCTGCAGACCACTGGCAGAAAGTATACAGAGGAGTGGTTTGTGGGGTTTGTTTGTTTGTTTATTTTTTTCCCTTGCATCTTTACTCATAAAATATCTTTAGGCACTTGTTTTGCAATTAAAAAGTCAAAACCCTCTCAAAGGTTATACTCGCTTTTTCCACTAAAACATATTAGGGCACTGAAGCGGTGCAAAAATGCAACGGGCTATTTCTAGCAGTTGAACTAAATCCTTAAAATAGGATTATCCAGTTTTGCAACTTGCCTGTGATAGTATCTGAGCAAGGAAGAGGAAGGATGGTGTTTTAGAGACTGTTTTTAGGATGCTTATGTTGAAGCTATCAATGTTGTACTAATTCCACCTCTCAATTGTCAGTAGTTTTTCAGATGCGCAAAAGAGGATCTTGATACCATGCTGGAGTAAAGCAAACACAACTTCCACTGGGCTGGGGCTGTGTTGTCTCTAGCTTTTGCCAATATTCAGTGGTTTCAAAACGCGTTTACAAATCACAGTATCAGCAATATCAGTGTTAATCTGATAACAGTGCTTGCTGGGTGCCGCCAGCGCACCAGGGGAAGGCTGTGGGGGTGCAGCAAGTGTGGGGGGGACAGGGGACTGTTAAGGAAACTTACCTTCCAGCCCCTGCTCTTCTCTGCCACAAGAACTGGGAGATGCGCCTCTGCATTTTCAAGACTGGACACACATCCCTGGAGGGGTTCAAGGCCGGGCTGGATGGGGCTTTGAGCAACCTGGGCCAGTGGGAGGTGTGCCTGCCTGTGGCAGGGGGTTGGAACTGGAGGATCTCTCAGGTCCCTTCCAACCCAAACCGTTCTATGATTCCATGATTCTATGAAATTTATGTTTCCTTGTGTACTGATAAATTCTTCATGTGCTGATAAATTCCTCTGATGTTTCTGCAGGGTACTTTTCTTTCAAAAATAGGTATTCTTCTTTAAAAATAGCCTACTGGAAAGAAAGTCTTTGTTTTTCTTAAATCCTTTTAACATTGTGGAAGGTTGCTTAGGTCACACTTGTTCTGTATTTTCTGCTTTGCTGAGCTTCTGGGACAAAATTCTTCTCTTCCTGTGCCCCTCCTGCAGTGGTTGGTTCTTGAGCCACTGTCCAGGTTGTGCAGTACACTTACTTGGTCTCTACACTGTGAAAATCTCTCTTGTTTTATACGTATTCTAAAACCCTACTTTCATTTGTTTCTTACAACTTTTCAGGTGAAAGTCAGCTGTGATCACCAAATCCTTAATTACACAAATTAATTGCTACTTGAGTCAAGCCAAACATTTTCTTACATGAAAAAAGGCTAATTAAAAAAAAAATCTAATAATTCAGTAGTTACAAAATGCAGCACAGTCTGTTTAGGAATATATATTTTTTAAATTTCATTTTTAGGCATGCAGTTATTGATAATCTAACAGCCCTTCCAATCTAACAGCAGAATAAAGCTGGTGTGCAAGGCTGTAGGAAAATAAATAACACCATCTGATTTGTACAATCTGTTTCCCTATCGCCAGCCTGATGAGCTACTTTGTTGTCTGAATGCAGCAAATGATGTTTGGATTCGTTTGATTTATTGACAGTTCTGTCAAACCATCACAAAATGAAACAATAACGCAGCCACTAAATATTGCAGAGAAGCACGGCGAGGAGAGGGGGCTCTGCTGGGAGGGGTACCCGGGCGGTGCGCAG
>NW_010103643.1:0-22055 GCF_000699245.1 Pterocles gutturalis | reverse complement strand
TAGGGAGAAGCTGTCTGTGGCTCGGCTGCAGCGAGAAGTTGCCCAAAGTAAGAGTGAAGGAGCAATGGTAAGCTGCGGCAGCTCGCTGCTTTGCAATTCTTGTCTCACTGCTTCAGGCTTTAGGTGCATTTTTTCTTGGTGAAGGTGGTCACCGGAGCATTAAGGCGGTCTTGGACATAATGATGGATAGCCAGTGATGTATTCATAAATCTGAGGAAGCTCAAGGTTCTATCTTGGCTTCCTTGGAAGAGCTGCGGTAGAGAAAAGCTGTTTCCTTCTCCCTGCTGATGGCGCTTACTGGAATTGGAAGCAAGGCAAGCACAGAAAGGCAATTTCAGATCAAAGTGCCTTGATTTACTTGCCTGTTAAATCTTAGCCAACTGCAGAAGAATGGAAGAATACGAGCATGGAAGCTTGAAAAAACCCTCAATCTGATAATTTTCTAAATCATGTAATGCTCCTTATATCTTCATTTTTCATGTAGCAATTTATGAGATTAAGCTTGTGAGCAAAAGTTGAAATGGCAGATTTTTAGTTAACCACAAATCTCAATTTATAGTGTGGCTTATCTCCTCGAAACAATTTTCTTTACGAGCCAACATGTGCTGAGTGTACTTAATTACCTAATAGCTAAGGAACTCTTCCCATCTGTTAAGGAGTTTGTTTGTCCTTGTCTTCAGATAAATTGTCTTAGGCTTCCATGGGATGAAGCAGACCTGTTCAAAAACCTTTGAAACACAAATCAGTCCCCTTGACCATACTCATGAAGCTGCTGCTGATCTGAGTGAGTCACATCACTGGCTGTGAGAAAATTTTGTCCAAAGTTTGTTTAACTTAGTGGAGAGAAGCTGTAGAGGGTCTCTGTGGATCGAATGCTCCATTAGCTGTGTGATGCAGGGTCCTTTAAATCCCCCCTGCCGCCAGCGAGTGCATTTTATAAATCATTATTAGTGATTAATACAATGAAACGAGATCTGGAGGGACAAAAGTGGCAGGTAGGAGAAACCAGCTCGGAATCTGTTCCTCTCGTCATGGCCACAGGCAGCTCCAGAAGAGCTGGGAGTGCCTGGGGGGAGCTGTGCTGGGCTTTGGGGCTCTGGACACCTGATATGACGTGAAGCAGACGCGTGGGGTTTGCTCAGGGAGATGTTGCTGGTTTGCCCCGAGCCCCTGCCGCATGCCTGGCTCCCTCCCACCCCACAGCACCTGCCCTGGGGTCTGCAGCGTGGCTGGGCTGGCCACAAGAAGACTTTGGGAAGGGGTTTGAGCAGTCGGGAAGACTGGCCGCTGGGTAACATGTGTATTGGGGCAGAAGTCCTGGAGAAAGTGAGAAACAAACGGTATGGAGTTAAGCCATAATCCAAGAGTCAGTGACTGAGATAAAACTGCCTCGGGAGGAATTTTGCTGGAGGAAGAATGGCAAAGATCAGGCATTGGTTTTACAATTACATTTTAGTTTTCAGTGTAAATAGTTTTCAAAATCTGGAGAGCTGTTTTGTCTGTTTGAAACGTTTCCTTTAATTTTTTTTTTTTTTAAACTGGCTTTTCCTTAGAGGCCCAGAAATAATACAATATATTGAGTGTAAAATATACTTACTGGAATAATTCAAAACTTTATGAGAAATATTGATTAACCTTCCAGACCTGGGAATGCATTTGGTGTAGGCACCCACCTTGTGGCTTCATCTCACATGGGTCAGAAACTTCTTGTGCCTTTTCCCATGGTCTGGTGGGATTAATCACAGAGCCCTGCTAACCAGAGGGTAATTTTGTCTAATTTGTTGAGAGGCCGAGTGTTGTAGCCCATTAGTAGCTGATAGGTAGCACTCCAGGGGTGCAATCTTCCCCCAAGGTAACTACTGGGTAGTTTCGCTCTTCCCCGAGGAGTAATTTCCACAATTATCCTGCAACTACAGCTGAGGACGAGTGTGCCCGTAGAGACAATTGCTTTGAAGCTGTTGATGTATGGAAACTCCTTTGTGTCTCAGAGCTCAGAACCGGTGACTCTAATATGAAACACAGCAGTCATTAATTAACATTAATGACTTGCTTGGCTGCGAGCAGCACAGGAGCAGTAAGGGTCCAGGAGATGGAGTATTTGAACACTGGGGGGGCCAGGGATGAAGGGACTTGCGTAGGCTGCGTTCTCGGGCTGTGCAGCAAGGAGCCTGCAGCACACACCAGTTTGGGGGCAAATACTTCAGAAAGATCCACCGTGAAAATTCAGTGAGGGACTCTGAGCAAGCAAGCCTTTGGCAAATGGCAAGGCTTCCTCCAGAGACGTGTCGGCAGCATGCCCACAGGGTACCGAATCTCATGTGCTGCTCTTTTTGGCGTGAGGGACATCCCCCTGGGGATGGCACGGAGTCCTCCGGGGCTGGCAGCGAGGATGTCGGGCAGCGGTACCAGCCAGCCACAGGGTGCCCGAGGGGCTTTGCTGGGCTGTCACCAGCTGCAGCTCTGGATAAAAGGGATGGCACCCCCCACAGCCCCCTGCCAACGCAGTCAGTGACAGGCCACAGCTTTATTTCATCACCAATTAGCTAACTGCCTTTGTTGCTCCCATTTGCTTTTTTGTTTGTTGTGCTACTTAGATCGGCATGAAGGGTTTCAGTGGACCAGCTCCTGCACTGGGGAAGAGCACGGGTCCAGCACGTGCCACCTTTGGTGCCTCTCTCAGTCTCATGGAGAGCATTTTTATTCCAGGTGTGAAGTGGGACAGAGAGCACAAGGAGCCTCCCCGGAACGGTGCAAAACATCACACAAGCCTCTTGCAGGATGGCACCTCATTTAATACTGCTCTAGCGTTTCTTGTTTCTGTGCAAAACATACATTTTATTTGGGTTTTGCAGTCACAGACAGGTCATGAGGGTAAGCGGTGACCGCGTTATGTCAACTCACACCTGTTTTTAGGGTGAGCAGTCCATGAGCAAGGAGCGTGTGCCCTGTCCCTGTGCGTGCTGCCAGCGTGCTGGAGGGACACACGGTGCAGCGGCTGTACCCTGCCCTCGCTGCTTCCCACTCAGCACCTGTCTGATCACAGCATGAGAAAGCTGTGCATGCGCTCCCCTAGTGCCTTCCCAGCACAAATCAAGGGGAGAATATGCTGTTTAGGATTTGCTTCCCTGCACAGAAGGTCATCAGTTGGCATTTGCCATAATCTGCAGCCAGCTGTTGCCTTTTTGCAGGAGGCCCTTGGAAGCAATGGCTGGGAAAGGCTCCGGGTGCTTGGGGTCACCCAGTGTCACAGGAACTGCTGCAGCGAGGCGGATGCGCACGTAAAATCGTGTGGTATCTTTGCTCAAAAATGGGTTTGCACATCTGTATAAACAACATCTGGTGAGTGATGATGAAATGCATATTTATGAGGAGACATTTTCCAGAGAAGACTTCAGCTGGGGCAGTACGTACTGTGTGCGATACCCGTGAGTCTGCCCCACAACGCTCCCTCGAAGAAATGCAGTTTTTGATATGTCCCAGAGTTAGATTTTTCATGGCTGATTTATTATTGGACATAGGTGATTAGTGGAAGGTACTATAGAAGATTAAATAATTATATTTAATTTCAAGATAAATGTTTATCACCAAAAGTATACGAATAACCTGTAATACATTTTTTTCTGTATGGTTATATGGAAAATCCATGTTTATCACCAAAAGTATACGAATAACCATACGGAAAAAAATGTATTACAGGTTATATGGAAAATCTGATGCCTCGTGCATTGGACTGAGTATGTATTTATAAATTACTTGAATTAGGAGAACTGAATTAATTCAGTCTGTGAATACCTGACAGTTTCTTTATTTTATGAGCCACCATCAGTAAATATTGATTATTCATTATCAAAACACACCATTACTCCACTGCCAGTCCATCTACTGAAAGTTTCAGCAGCCCCGCGCCTGGATTCCCAGCTGGCTCCTCCTTCACTGATGGCCTTTAATTTCTTAACGTGCGTGTTCAGTTTTCTTTAGTCATGTTTCTTTTGACTCATCCAGGATATTTCACTGTTTTGTAAAGGCAGGGATGATCTCTTCGTGTGTATACAGTTTGTACAGCATTTGATGGAGACTGTGCAGGCGTCTGTGGTGACAGAGGTTCCATCATTAAAACGAGCAGCTTTCCAAATAGATCACCAGTTCGTTTCAAAACACAGTAAAGACTGAAAACTGCTTTAGTCATCCTTTTTTTGAACTTTAAGTCCATGACTTTGAACCTTCGGGACACTGAAGATCAAGAAAAGTGTTCATTTTTGTGAAATTTTCTTGACAGTGGACAGTGCCAGGTTAGGAAAAATGTGAGAAAAATGCTGCCACAGTTACATGGCACTTGTGGTGGAGTAAGTGGTGCGTTAGCAGAAACCTAGATTAAAAACCTAAAATGAACCCAAAGTGTATGCAATTGCATAATGTTTTAATAACTTGGATTCATTTAATAATTGCCTAGAAAAATGTTATTTTTTAATTTATTTGATACCTTTGTTTGCATACGTGTTATGGGGTTTTGTTAGGTTGTACTTCTGCATCCCAGTGCTTTAATTCTGCTCTGTTTTCCATTAGTTCAGTGGCCTGTAACCTACACAACAGAAATTGTACCACTCTGGCAATTTAACTGTGAAGGTTAAAGTGGGATGATATTGCCTTTTATATCTACATGGGTTTCACTTAGGGTGGGCCCTAGGCTCTGATTTACCATGTGTCCTGCTGCGTGTTTAAGTGATGCAAAGTGATTATTGTGGGCTCTTCCCGGTACCCGTCTACTCCACACCTGCACCCTTTTGTTAAAATCCCACCATGTTAAGTGAATGTGAGGTCCCCGCTGAATAGGTTTCCACCCTCTGGTAATCCTTCTGCATTAGATTGATTTATGAAAGTATCAGATTCTTTGTTAGCATGTAAACCACTAATTAATTTAAAGCTCTCTGTGGAAAAATTAAAGCCCTGGTTAAGGCTTTCAACAGGCTCAGATGGTGCTAATAATGGAAAAACAAGTTATATTAATGAGTTTTGATGAGATCAGCAGAATTCTTGCTTTACAAACAGTTTTTGCGGTAAAACAGTAGAGACTGCAAGATTTTAAAGAAAGAGTGGAAGAAGTAAAAAGGAAAGGCAGAAAAAAATCGCACTGTCAGTAAGATACACCATTATTAGTAGGAACTGAGTCATTTTGCTTGTTATGGCTTTCGTAAATGTAATGTGTTTAGTATACCTAACAGCCTCTTACACAACCATGGGAAGTACAAACCTGTCTTTTTCCCAGATTGAAACTGAACTTCTAAAGTAATCAGCTTTGAAAAGATCTCTGCCTCTTCTCCTCATCACACGCTGCCACATTCCCGTGGAGGTGGACGTGTTGAAGTGCAGAAAAGGTCTTGATTCAAATCTTATTATAAATCAGTAGAAAGTCTGACCAGATTCTGTGCTTTTCCAAATGCCAGGGTGTTTTGTATGTAATTTTAGTTGTTTGCTCTTCCACTAAAATTTAGACTTTTAATGTGGGTGCTAGTTTTTGGCGAGAAGAAAGAGATCAGCCCCCAGCTTGATGCTGCTTTGTTGAGCTGAGTGAAATGAAGTTGAAAATAGAGAGACAGATCTCCATCTTTTTTTTTTGCAGGAAGCTGAAAATGCACCGCTATAGCAGCAGCCCATGATTGTAGGAAAATTGTGCTTTTTCTGTACCTCTCCTGGGAGCTGCATTTCCCTCTCCAGGCTCCCAGCACTGCCGGGGTGCCCAGTCTCGGGCCCCATCCTGGCTCTGTGGTCAGCACCAGAGCTGCTATTGATGCTGCCCCATTAATCAGCTAGCAGGGAGCCCTCTCAAAAGGAGCATGGTCAGCATGTTCTGAGGCCCAGCTCCTAACATCTGCACTACGTACCTTGTTTTTACAGAGGAGGGGGGAATCCTGAGGTTGCTCTTGAGCTGAGGTCTTACAGATGGCAGCACAATGTCCTGCCACTAGCACGGAGGCACTTGTGTCACCAGAATGATGAATCTGCAATCGCCCCCAGCAGCTGGGAAGGCTGTTGTTGCAGAAGCACCCTGGTCATTCAAAAATAGATGGTATTTAGTAATAAATGAAGTGTTAAAGATGAGATGCAAAAGGCTAAATTGTCTTTCCCAACTTCTGGGTCCTTATGCCTATGAAAATATCTATCTGTGCTTTAATTAGAAAGGAGTAGAGAGAGAGAGGCAAAGTCGCCGTTTTAAAATGTCTCTTTGAATATTAAATATCGTAAACCAGAAAGAAGCAGTCTGACTCTTGTGATGTCTTCTCTGTGAAGCTGTGTAGTTACACACAGGTGGCCGTGCTGTCTAACTCACTTTTCTTAGAAACTTCATCATATGCCCCCCCGGAAGCCCAGTGACATTAGTAGTAGTTAGCACCAATAATGATTATTGAAATCCTTTACAAGCCTAGTTTAATGCTCCTGGACCTCATTAATTGTTCATACTTCATTAGGCCAAATGTCCTCATTCACAACTTTGCAGTTTTATCTTCAATGGTTTTAAAATAAAAGACTTTTTAGTTCTTGTGTCCTGAGTTTTTTTTGTTGTTTGCTTCAAATTTGCAAACATGTAGATATTTTCAGGTTTTGTATTTTATAGCTTTTATGAATCTAAGGATTCTTTATGACAAAAATATTTGAGACCTTTTAAAAGTCATTCTCCAATGAAAAAAATAAATCCCTTTGCTCAGTCTTCCTGACACAGAAGTACTAAGAGTCCGATTGCCTCCACTCAGAATCGTCTGCCTTTCAAAGCCCGTGTCACTCTTCCTGGTTAATTAATTTAAGAGCCTAGTTTATTCACCAAATTCCACAATAAATCGTTAAAATCAATTTACTTTCATTCCGTTGTTGTTTAACGTGTTAACAAGAAGCTGTGTGAGTGCCGGGGAAGATGCTGGGCGCTCCCCTTTCACCAGGAGAGGGAGCTGCAGCCATGGGAAACAGCACCCACCTCCCAGCCTGGTGAAAAACCAGTGCCCTGCCCTGCTGGGAGTGCAGTCCTTTCTGGGTTCACTGGGGTTTAGGTTTTGTGGAGCTGGAAGGCATTAGCATGAGTATTTTAAAATACACGGGACTTTGAAAGGGATGTGGGTACTTGCTATTGCAAAGGCAGCGATACTCCATTCTCGGCTTTGGTGTTTTCCTGCTCCACTTCACAACTCTGTGGTAGGCACCGGCACTGTAAAGACCATTACTGTATCCAAAGGAGCAGAAACAAGTTTTGCCTCTCAACTAGAACTCACAGAAGTGGTCTGTCTCTTCAACAAGTTTCTGCAAGTATTTAGTCGACATTAAAAAAAAAAAGAGTCAAATAGATTTATGTAAGAATCACTGAATGCAGAAAAAAATACATAAAAATGCATTTATATAAGGTCTGAAAGTAAACCAGAGGCAATCTGTAGAAAGTATGTCATATCAACTAGTTAGCCCTCCAGTAGAAATTGCCATTTATACATTAGATAACAAAGGCAGGGGATGTGGAAGTAGAGAAAGGGCAGATGCAGTCTCATAGCATCTATGGGTGTATGTAATATCGGAGTGGCAGTTGGCTTCAGCGTGAAGCAAATCCCGCTTTATGACTAGAAACAGATGTATCCTGCTCCAGGCGGTACCTCACCGCCTAATAGGAGTGATGCACCCATGCACTAATAACAGTGAATCGCAGCCATTTTCATATCAAAGGTTAAGCTCCGCAATCCTGAGCTGCTTCGGGCAACGGCAGGAGTTGACTCGAGGAAGCCACGCACTCACTGGATTAATATTTTTGCAAGGATGACCTGAATAGAGCCCCTGATCTGCAGGCTGAAGAGGCAGAACATTTACAGTCGGGTTTTATCTCATGCAAGAAAGGCATCTCAGCTAGGACAGAGTTAGTCACCACGTCTGAGGCTCTGAAGAGGAAAGGTGAATGTATACACTGGGCCAACCATTTGAATTTTATGCAAACTAGGAAGGTAAATTTATACTGATTAATAGTAGTGAAACTGCTGTGATATACTTGGTGTTGCAACTTTTTCCTTGAAGTAGCTGGGGAAATTAGCATATTACAAGTAAAAGAAATCACTAGATTTTTGGAAGGATTTTTTGTCAGTAGTTAAACCGTTAGTGTAGAATTTGTAATACCGGCAACTGTGACTTCCATCTAAAAGGTCTGTTTGCAGAGGAACTGAGAAAACAGAGGTCTGCTTTCTCAGGAACAGAGAAAAATCCATTAGTTAATCTTCTTAAGACTTTGTTCATACTTATTTTTGAAAAAGAAACCTCTTTTCTAGTATTTCCAGGTTTTGTTCTTAAATCTTGTAGTCTCACTTGTAAGACCAAATAAAAACTCTTGGTCATGGTTTGAGTTGGTTGATTCAAATCTGGTCACAATATCCATTGGAACAATTTCAGCCTCTTCCCCTGTTTCCCTGTTTGTGTTAGCTCTTTCAGGGGTTCTGTGGGGTGCGTTACAGTCGCTCTCATGGTGTTTGGGGCTTGTTACTGATTTCTCTTGTACAGCACGGCTAATCAAGTCTATTCAGTCTAATCAAACCGATCAGTGTAGGTGAGCGTCTTCACTGCTGGATAGGGAGAATGGTCTGTAATTTCTTCATTGTTGTTGTCATCTAAAGGTGAACTTAAATATCACTCTAGTGATTTTTATTTTTTATGGTATGTGGCACTAGGCCCTGCACAAACCAAGGTGTTTTTTGTCTGGGTCCAGAAGAATGAGCTTTTTTCCCCAAATGAGACAGAAAGGGTTATCCAGAGGGAGAGAAAGTTTCTGCATAAGGCAGGACAGAATTTATGTACCAAGAGTATTGCTCAGTTGTGCTGCTTCCATTAAATGCACATTTATTTCAATGAATGCAGTGCTCTCAGAGCTTGTACCGTGAAGTCGGTGCTGACCCTTGGAACAAGTCAAGCGGTGCTTTAGATTGCCTCCTATTAGTGTAAAAACCCTTCACTGCAACAAGTCTTTGTTCAGCATCTAGTGCAAGGGAGCCCTGATCCCTAATTGCTCCACGGCCCCAAGAGCGCATGGTAAGGTACAGTTGTCTTGTCCAGCTCCCTCTGGGCAGAGACAGCACACACGTATAGATGCAGCAAGTAGTCTGTCGGAGTGAGTTAAAGAGAGACAGCAGAAACTGGGAAGAACTGTTGGCCCGTTTCTGACCACTGAACAGTTTGCAGGTAGACATGAAAACTAGTCGCAGCTTATCTGAGCAAGATTTGAACTTGTCAATATTCTTTGTGCCATCAAACCCTGTGGGCTTTGTTGGTTTCTCCTCTTGACAGAGCATAATCACCCCTCTCTGCAGCTTCCACTTGAGATTTAAAATAATATTAGAACATAACAAAGAGATAATGTCCGGCTATACTAAACGTATGTAGCTTTGTATAGATTCTTATAGCTTGAGCTAGCAACTGTGATTCTTACTTTCTTTTCCCTCCCAACTCCATTCTCATAAACTTTAATTCAGTTTTTGCTTTGTCAGGAGTTTGCTTTTACATACTTTCTGCTTGTTTTGGCTCTGTGTCCATTGCATTGTGATAAGGCATCTTTTGATATTCTACGGGATCTTTCATAATGAAGATCTCATGACGTAGTTTTCCAAGACTGGAACTGGTGGTCAGATTTGCTTGCATGTCCTGCGAGAGGAGACTGTCTAGACTGTGGGAATGACTGTGATGTTTGGATTGTGTTATTTCCATACCGCTTGGCCTGATGCACTCTGGAGTTATTCTGCAAACTAATAAAAGTACCAGGCCTGATACAAGACCTTACCTGGTTGTGAAGGGGCTTTTGCTCATTCTCCAAACTGTGCCGATGGGTTGTGCTTTCTGTGCAGTGCCCTGTTGTGTGACTTTAAATAACCAGCTGCTTAAAACCCCTGTTCACTGTACTCATTAGGGATCTTAGTCTTTAACTTTGGTGTCCTGAAAAGCCTGTTGCTACTTTTGCCACCTAATTCCTTTATAATCTTGGAAAAATATTTAATTTCTCATCTAAATTGCTCATTTGTAAACCAGGCTTTATTCTCACTCTTTGTCTGATTGCCTGTGTAGGTGGTGAACTCTTTGGGGAAGAGGCAGGTTCTTGCTGGGTGTCTAAATAGTGCCGAGAGCCGCTTGGAGCCTGGGGTGCCGATGTGCCATGAATAATCCCAGCCCGGCGACTTGGGATGAATACCGAGAGGGGATTTGGCTCAGTATGCACAGTCCACACAACTGTCATTTTGTAATTACATCTTTACGCTGCACATTTATGATCAGCATCCATGGTGACACTGCTTATTTAGAAATGATTTCTGAGTGTCAGAGAGAAATTATTATCTCTTGGGAACATCGTGTTCCTGGTAGTATCTGTTAACAAGTGCCCTGCAGCAGTGGCTGGCGGAGTTTTCCACTTGAGAAACGTTTTCCATGGCTGTTGCTAGAGGAGCAGGTTGGAATTCCCAGGTGGTTGTTGGAAATCACGCATTTCCCTGGGCTGTTCGTAACAAACCATCTCAGAAGGGAAAACTTGTGATGTGGGAGATATCGTAGGAAAATATATGCATTGAATGAGAAGCTGAACAATAATTTCATACTAAAACTAGACTATGAGAGTTGTTGGCTGTGATAGTCTAAAGGCACGTTTCCAGAGGTTGTATCTTCCCTCAGCTGATAGGGGAAACCTGTTCACAAACTGAATATGTAGGAGGAGGCGAGTGGAAGTCAGGGTGCGAAGAATGTGTGCGATCTAATGCACTCCAGAAGAAAGAGCTTTAGAAGGAACATAAACAGGTTAGCAGAAATATCCTTGTGAACCCCCAGGAAACAAGAATATTAGCTTCTGGCAATGTATTTAATCTAACAGAGATGGGAAGGAGAATCATTTCTTAGCTTTTTCCTTTTGTGTAGCTACTGGCTTACATCTAGATGCCCAGGCAGGAGCAGGACCACCGGTACTTGATGGGATTCGTCCCCCTGCTCCCACGATAGCTGAAGAGTTGAGCTAAATACGTGTGCACCCTGATTCCCACGAACCCAGCTCTGCTTGAGTTTGCTTGCGTGGTCGGTGCAGCCAGGGTGTTTCTTTTCAGCCCCATGGAGACAAAGATTGTTCATATTTCACCTGCGTTGAATTTGATATCAAACTTGATGTCTTGAGCGAGTGATAGGAAGTTGGTTGTTGCAGTAATATATTACAGTAGTCCACAGAAGCACTGGTGAAGAGCACATTTCCTGTTCTGCAGAGGCACAGCAAAATCTCTCTCTTGCCAAAGCTTAAAAACTGTATAATTACAAAGAGTTTGCTAACCCACTCTTCATACTCCTTGTACCCAGTGGACAGACAAACCGGTATGGCTGTGATTCAGGAAGTCTCTAAAGCATTGCTGAGCGGTCCCGGTTCGAGGTGGGGGTCACTCTCAGGCTTTTACAGAGCATCTGCCACTGTGAAAGAGGAGGGAACTGTGTGCAGAAGCGATGTGAAACCTTGGTGTGCTGGCCAAAGCGTACCAAAAATTTAGAACAACTCCCCGGACTCCTGTTCTAGTGCTCTACACATGGAAAGTCTTGCGTGTTAATTACGTGATTATGTGTTTTATTGTCCAGGAACAGAACTTCTGCTCAGCCTAATAGCTGTAACTGCTTCTGTTGGATTTTGTTCAATCAGTGCTTAAGGTGGAAGAGGCACAAGAGAGGAGAACTGCATTCTTTGGTCCTAGTAGTTGGTCATTTCTGTAGAGAAGTAAACATATTTTCTTTTTTCTCTTCAAGAAATACAAAATAACACTTGTCAACACTCGTTGTTGAAAAAATAACTTTTAAAAAATTTCTGAAATGAGAGATATGTACATGACTACACGCAATTAATAGATTAGAATAGACTATGGTTTGTTACAATAAAATGGTTACATCCTGGGCAAAAAGATAAATATGGAAATGAAGACCAAAGAACTAAGTGTCAGGGTTTTTATATTCGGTTTTGATCTTCTGCTGTAGAAGTATATCTAACCTACCTGTTCTAATAAGGAGAGGGGACTAAAGCAGTAGAGCCTGGCTGGCACTGAGAGTTGAGCTGAATTTGGGCTCTGGAAACATGAACAGACATTGAAGTGAACCTATTACTGAGAAGTGATACCACTAAAAGATATCAGGTGGAGACACAATCTTTCAATTACTCCAGTTTGACCAGTGAATGGATCAAAACCAGCATGCAGACTTGTTATTTTATTTCATTTTTTCAAGTTCTCCCAGGTACCAAGCTTGCAAACTCAATCTGTCCCCTGAAAGTTGAGGCAGTTCTGCATATGTGTGTCGTCAGCACTAATAAAGATTTTGGACTGGCAGCTCTGTTAAAAATACCATTGAAGATGTGCCAGCCGACAAAATCCACTGAATTTCCCTGTTGCCTATAGCAGTGCCTGCAGTGCTAAAGGAGTGAATATGATAAAGAGGTACATTTGTCAGAAAGCTAAAGCGATAGGACTCTGGAATACATGCAAGGAACAGCTGAGTAAATATCTTTTTTTTTTGCTGTTACTTACTGACCATAAATGGACTCTACAAGTGAACACGGAAAAAAATGTAATAAGATCTGACATGTTCATGAGCAATGCTGTAAAGAGCTTGGGAAAAAGAATGGCTGTATGGAAAGGTAGCTAGCAGCAAAGTAGTGATGCTGGAGGTGCTGAGTGTGTCAGCTGGGAAAGGCAAATAGAAGTGTGTGTGTGAAAACTTAAAATATCGGCAAATCCCAGGTCCTTGGGGGTCTGGTGGCACTGCAAACCATTCTGAGCCACTTCTCACAACTGGCATGGTTAAGTTCTGCTTCTCAATCCTCCCAGTTTTTGTTTAGCCTTATATCTATTTCAGTTAACTTCTTGATATTCTATTTGTTAGCAGGAAATATAAGTACATTCATAAGAAGTCCAGAAAGTGAAGAAGCCCTGACTCTCCCCAGCATCAGGGCAAGAAACATATGCTATTCCTAGCTTGTGAGTAAATCCCAGTGCTCCCTGGAGCAACGAAGTGGAGTTCCACTGGCCAATCCTTTAAATCCAAATAAAACTCTTAGAAGTGTGTTTTTTTCCCTAATGCTTATCCTGTGTGTGTCCTGCCGCATAACTCCTATCTCACTAGTACAGATCCAAATGGGAAATGCTTGATTCAGCCACATGCCCATTTGTTCTGTGAGCATCCAGTCCTTTAGAAAATAAACAATTTATATCATCTAAAGAACATGTTGGTAACTTATAGAGGAGAAAACCCGTTTGCTTTGGGTGCAGGCACGCAGGCATTGCAGATAAGGAAGAGTAATTTAGGATGTCACTGTCTCCCTGCTGGGGGTTACTGTCACCACAGCAGAGGGGTTGAGGATTATGCTAGTGCTCTGTCTTCTACTCCATTGCACAGCCCACCAGGTTACTTCAGCACACGTCTGGTGATGGGTCCAGTTAAACTGGCTGCCTTGTACCCCACCCTGAGCCTCAGCACTTCTTTGCTGACTTGAGAGGCTGGTGACCTCCAGCTGGTGATCAGGAGTGACCAGACTGGAGCAGTGACCTCTTCTGTCATTACTGCTGGATCTAGAAGAAACCTTGTGGCTGAGCCCCCCTTGTCACTGACACCCTGGGACTCTGTCCTTTCATTGCGTACTGTGGAAAACGTAGAATCATAGGGATAAATACTGCAGATACGGTATTGCTTCATATCAGCTCCATAGGTTAAAATCAATACCAGGTATAAACAGTGTAGCTTGAGTGATATGTCACCTTTCGTTGTCTTTTTACCTGTCTTCTTAGTCGTCCTTTCTACAGACTGTGCTTTATTTCTGATGGGGCACTATTCCATTGCAGTAAGTTCCCCTACACAGATAGGCAGCAGTTTCAGAAATCAAAATCCAGCATGACTACAAATTCATGGCTTCTTTCTCCCCACTCTGTCTAGACTTCATAGCCATTTTGCAAGTGTGCCAAAAATACTGGTTTGCAGTAATGTTTACATAGTGGCTTTTCAAAATATTGTTACCCGGTTAAAAGGAACATGAATAAATCTGAATCTGAACTGACTTTTGGCTGCCATAGTTCATGGGATTATCTTTTATAGACACTCCAAACAATGCAGACAAGGTCTGGAAACTGCTTGCCTTTTAAAACCTCCTTTGAAAATCTTTCTTAAATTTTGAAAGATTATCAGCTGTGGGATTACACTGGTTTACAGAGCGCAAGGAATCTCTTCCCTCGTTCCTCTTTGAGCCTACGCCTAGGATGAAATTTCATCCAAACTGACAGCAAATAACTGTTACTTAACTATAAAACAAAACCATGCCATACCAAAAATTAAATGTAATTTGAACAAGTACAACCCTAAATCATATGGCCTAGAGCTCATCTCAGGCACCTGTAGAGTATATAACCCCCTTTATGAAACGAAAATTCTTGCGACTTCTCTTCTGATGAAAAGTGGAGTTTCTGATTGCTAAATATAGGCAATGTCCCATGGGGTGAGGCACTTTCTTGAACATTGATCCTTTTCTAAATTATCTGGGTTCATTTATTCCTAACCTCTGTTCTGTGAGCAGGGAGTTCATTCCCCTGGCCTGTTTATTTAAATAAATCTGCTACAGAGTGACAGAGACACTTGCACTCAGTATCAGTAAAGCATTGAAATCTACAGATGTATCTCTTCAGGTCTGGGGAATCTCTAGATGTTTAAATACAGGCTATAACTGTGTTACCGCTTAGCGTTTTGGTGTGACATTTATTCAAAGATTTAGTTTTGTTCTGATGAAAAAATCAAATTGCAAAACCTCAGTGGTACTTCTGTGACCAGGAGCTTTTTTTTTTTTGCCCCACAGCCTTACGTTCTGTGTCTCATATGTTGCTGTGTTCATACCTGTTTAGGAAGTGTTCCAGAATTGCAGATCTGATAGAAAACTGTAGGTGAATCAAACAATTGACACTGTGCTGGCCCAGGTAGGCTGGCTGTATTCTCTTGCAAGCTGTTGTCTACACACACTCTTTTGAGCTGTTTCATGGTTCAAACACCATTATTATAAATTTTCTTGAATCAAACAAGTGGGAAACATAAACTGGCAACTGGCCCAGGCTTGAGATTTTTGCTTGTTTGTGACTGAATTAATAAAAGCTTGTTGTAAACAAGTTACTTTGGTTATAAAACTTTGTTTCTGATAAGAAAAGACTGTATATACCTGGTGTAAAAACCAAACACCTTTATGCTTGGTTAAACATCTTAATAGAATGCAAGTTACCTTACAAAAAAGTGTAGTGCAGGGCTTGAAATTATAATCAGCCATTAAAATCTAAGATGTTTCAGGGGAAAAAAAAGTTACATTATATTACATATTAATTCCACTCTTTGTCATTTTCATATTGACAGAGGATTTTTCCTCATACTTCTGAATACTAGGTATTCATCCGAATTATGTCTGTCTTAATATTGTTTCCAAGTTTTTATTTGATCGTGAAAAACATTTAATTATGTTTAATTCAGAGACATGAAATTTCTTTAATTACTGTCTGTAGAAGCTATTACAAGCTCAATTACATTTGCAAATTCATTTTTTAAAAGCATTATCATTTTAAGATTAATAATTAAAAAAAAAGTGGGACTTTCAAGTTCCTTAAGAGTATTCTCTCTACACCCCTCCTCCTCTAAGGAAATAACATCTAAAATGGAAAAAATTAATTATGCTCGGAACTAGAGATCAATACAAGTCTTTGAAATTGGGCTATCAATTGTGAATTTGAATGAATAGCAACTGTTTTGTTAGGGAGATAGGATTATCAATATATGTATTGCTTGCCTTCATTCAACACTGAAAATACAGAGGTGACCTTTAAGAAGTTGAGGGAATGATGGCTGCTGGAGATGGAGATGTGTCACCTGCAGAAGCATGCCTGCGCATATGTTGCTGTCATGGGTTGTGTATAACCAGTGTCTGTAGGTGTGCCTCCAGAAATGTGCTCAAAGAGCTCCACATAGTTGACTCAAGTTTTTTAGTCTCTGGAAGACTATGAGTGGGTTTGTTTGTTTTTGTTTGTTTTTTTTTTTTGTTTTGTTTTGTTTTGTTTTTGTTTTTTTTTTAAGGTGACTCCAATTTTGTGTGGCCTGTTGTTGGGTGTTTCACAGAATTACCTGTTGGCTGTAGGAGCTCCTTTTCAGAGGGCTGGCCATACACCGTAGCTGTTGGAAGCGATGGGCAGACAGTCGTGCTAGCCATCGAGCTCTGTGCTGAAGGTTTTATGAATTATATAATTTTTTTTCTGTAAAATAAATGTTGTCACAACTCCCAACTATGTATACAGTATTGCTCATGTAATAGCCTGCCTAATTCAAATTAATTGTAGGCTTGCGATGATAAAGGGGCTTCAGCACAGCAGTTATTCTGTCGTACAGATGCAATTAAAACCATATCAGTGCAGTATAAATAATGCTAAATTAAGTTGCTGTCCTGCCACATGGTGGCAATTTTGAGCTAGTGCACAACGAAAGCTGGTGTCTTATTTTATTCAGAAGGAGTAACTACGCCAAGAAAGAGTTTCTAATTTACTTGAATTGCACTGGAGCACCGTTATCACCCAAGAATACACTGTCACTAAAATCTCACTAATAATATACCTTTCCTATCTTGGTGTTCATCTTAGAGCCAAGCAAAGCTTGAAGTTTACATCTGGTAGTCATGGGATACATGTGCTAGTCAGATATGAGGCCAAAGGGAGAGATGTATTAGCATATTAAAATTTCATAGTGGAAAATAAATTATTTGCTTGAAATTATTTACTTTAACTGTTTTCAAGGCAGTTCTAGAAAATGCTAATACATTTAGTGTCAATGAGATTTTCCTGGTTTATTTGGGCAGCCTGTCATTTTGGGAGCCAAATCCTGTTCTAAAGAACCATAATTTTTTCTTACTAGAATGAAAAATCTAGAAGATACCAGCCTAAAATTAGGATACTGTATTTTACACTATTTATATCTTGCTGTTGCAGAGCTTTAGTGGGAATAAGTTTAGGAAAAATGACTACATCATAAAATAATTGGGAAAAAAGTAGAGGCCTAATATAAATCAAGCAAATTTCTTTAGCCTCTGTAGTACAAATCGGTATCAGGTGAACCAGTAATTCATTTTGGTTACAAAACAGCCATACAACTTCACCTTTTCCTTTTTTATTTTGAAGAGATGTGTAAATAGAGCTACCTTTCCCTCCATGAACCCTTCCAAGTGCTTAAGTTATTACTGTTTATACCTTAATGCTTCACTGTGCTTTAAAAACACCTCTAACTTCATCCCTGGGAAAGCTTTGAGTGTTTAAGGGTATTTGTCAGTATTCCCAGTATAGCTGGAAACAGTAGCAAGGGACAAAAGCATATTAACTGCCATTGCTGGAAAGCTCTGATTTCAATAGCTGGCTAATTTAATAAAGTCTTGTTACAGTAAAATGATTCAGCTGTAAGCAGCCTGTAAAAATTGTAATAAGCCCAATAAGCAATGCACTTCTTTTTTTCTGCTCTTTGGGGCAGTGTTTTTTCATGCTGTCAAAGTCCACTATAAGGAACGCTGCAATGTGCTGCAAAGTTGTTTGTCAGTGCCTGGGTTTATTTTTGCAGAGAAGTATTGATTAAAGAATGAGAAACATTTGGTTTAACAGCAATCGATGAGGAGCAAACAAAGGACACTCTGAAGTTTGACACATTTTAATTTGAATGAAAATACAGTACCTGCTACAATTTATGATGAAACCAAAAATGATACCCGCTCTCTATTCTTGTAATCACATTTCTTCCGTGTCATCTGTGAGTGAAATAAGTTTAGACAGAGGACAGTAGTCTCCAGTGTGCTGGGTTTGGGAGCAGGTTGCACAAGGGGAGTTTGGAGAGAGAGCTTCCACCTCGCGTGGGAGCCCCGAGCTTTGCAGGGGGGTGATAAGCAGGTCCATCTGCCTCTGGAGGTGACCACACTAAAGAGATTCACACACCTTCTGTGTAAGACAGATGAGGATGAACCACCTTGGACTCCTTGACCTGTTTTTTTTGCAGGACCCAAACAGAAGCTCTCATAAGATATCTGTAACATAAAGAACAATTGTACTTGCCTTTAACCAACAGGCTGGGCATGGGCAGATGGGGCTCAGGTGTACGCTGTGGCACTTGAACAAATACCACTTGATCACCATGCATTATGTTGAGGGAATTAAATATTCATTGCATTGGAAAAAATTAGTTACTTTATTAAAGTAACCAACTGGGAGACCAAGTTGCAATCTAGTTTCTATTTCAATTAATATTTCATAATTAATTATTGAAAAATTGAACTGTTTCACCATCTCTCTCTCATCCTTTATCCCAGGCTGTTCTGTGGCTCCTGCCTGCAGCAGTCCTTCAAAAGTGGCGTACGAGGGTGAAAAAAGAGTGGGTTTGAGTACTTTGAATGTGCGTATTTGTTCACAACAGTATTGGGCATTGACTTGCTAGGAAAACTGATTTGCAGAATTTTAATGTGCCTCAAGTAGATGCTATTTGTTTGCTTGAGTCTGTCTTTGTTATTGTTGTCTACTCTTGTGGCCTTGTTATTGTTGTCTGCCAGTTCATCCTCTTGGGCTGGTAGGATGTTGTGTTACAGACCAGGCTATGTCTCTATTAAATTATGACTTTTATGGTGAGATATGGGATGCATAGCATCAGAAAATGCATTGAAATTTACATAAATGCTCAGTTTAGGTTAGCAATGACTTAACGGTACTTCATACTATAAACAAAAATTTTTGTGTTCTTTGTTTCCCCTCATTTAAACTCATTACAAAGTATGTTTGAAATCAATATCAATTACATAGAAATTGTCACCCTCTTTAGCAAATACTTTAAAATAGTTGTTAAAAAATAATGTGAAGGTTATTAGCCTGATTTTGAGCAACATTAAGTCTGTGTTAAATATTCTCATGTAGGCTTTTTTTGATAAAATAGTGCTCCCAAGTTAGTGTAATTAGTAGTACCATAGTAAAACCCCCGTCTAATACACTGGGGAGGCAAAGAGCAAATTCAAGAATACAGAAGAATCTTATTTCTATTTAAGCAGTAGCCCTTTTCAGTACTTATAAGGTACCTTAAAGATGAGAAATTACATTATGACCCTTTGAAGACATTTTTGATATTTGAACTAATCAATCCGGTTATACTTTGCCTTTCTTAAGAATTGCTTTTTGTAAGACTAAAACTTACGCTAAATAGAAAAAGGAGACACCAGTTTCTACGCAGGTGTCGAGCTGTCTCCCTTATGAATGGCAACAACCTGTATAGCATGCGTGGCATTTGTGTACTGAATCCCTTGAGTTTTGCAATTTAAATTTATAGTTTTAAGTTCTGATGCACAGCCACATTTTTGTTTAACATATAGATAGAAGTATTGATCAAAGGAGTAGTATGATTTCTATGTGAAAGATAAATTAAAAAGTTGAAAATAAAATACTCTGGTGTGGTGGGTTGACCTTGGCCGGCTGCCAGGCAACTGCCCACCCAGCTGCTCTCTTGCTCCTCTTCTTCACCAGGACTGGGGGAGAAAATAAGACGAAAAAGCTGAGTCAAGATAATGAGAGGGAGATCGCTTATCATTTACTCTCACAGGCAAAACAAACTCAGCTTGGGGAAGATTCATTTAATTTATTGCAAATTAAGCCAGACTTGGATAATGTAAACCAAACACCAGTCTAAACCAGTGCTTTCCAAAGTGCAGTTTGGGGAGCTTGACTCCCCAGCTTCGTGTGCCAAGTGGTGCGGGGGGAATGTGGGTGGGGAGTGTGGTCAGTCCATGACAGTCCCTCTCTGCTGCATTTTCCTCCTCACACCTTTCCCCTGCTTGCTGCAGTCCTTTGGGATAAACCTGCTCCAGCGAGGGCTCTCCACAGGCTGCAGTCTGTCAGGAAATGTCCCCCATGGTCCCTCCATGGGCTGCAGGGAACTACCCACCCCAGTGCCTGGACCACCTGCTCCCTCCTCCTCTACCCCAGACCCGGGCACTCGCTGGGCTGTTTCTCACACTTTTTTCCTCACTCCTCACCACCTCTTTGTCATTTTGCCCTTTCCTAAGTGCCTTTTCCCAGAGGTGCCACTGGTGTTGCTGATGGGCTCAGCTGTGCCCTGCGGTGGGGCTGCGGCACAGCTGGCTGGAACCGGCTGGAACCGGCTGTGTCTGTCGCAGGGCAGCCCCGAGCTCTCCTCACAGAGGCCCCACAGCCACCTGCTGCCAGCAGCCGCAGACACACAGTGCATCTGACCCCCGACACTGTGACAAAGTGGGATTATCAGGATGGCACATTATAGAGAGGTAAGGGAAAATGTTTTTAGGTGGGCAGGCAAGGAGCGATGAGCTGTCAACAGTGCAAGGTCGTCAGCGCTGAGGAGGGGAGTTGGGGGTCCAGCTGAAAGGGTGGGATGAGACAAGAGGGTTTGGAATAAGAAATCTTGAGTTACTCAAATGCTTGACCCTACTGGAGAGAAGTCTCTGAGTACTTCTCTGAGAAGGTATTGCCGTGGAGTCGGTCCCGTCATTCAAACAAGACACCTGCTGATTTTATGTGCAATGATGGGTAAAGGAGTTAACTGCAATTCCCTGACGTGGAAGGCCCGAGTGTTGTCCATGTCTAAATTTAAAGTTGACAGTGGAGATAGCCCAGAAAGAAAAACCAGTAAGAAGGCAACTTTTCAGTACAAAACCTTTAGGTGCTACATGTTTGCTCTGCATGCTGGGTGTAAACCTGTGGCCAGAAACGAAGGGCCCGTTGTGTAGCTCGCGGCCCCGCAGCACCAGGCACTGCCGTCTGCCTCGCGGGGCTGCCTCCCGCCACGTCTGCTTGCGTGTTTTATCACTTCTGTGTTTTCAGCTGGCTGTTGCAGCATCAGGGGTCACTCAAGAGACGAGATGTTTGCAGTCTGGTAGAACATGAGAAGCAGGTCCTGACATCTGCAACACATCCCAAGTGAATTAAAGGAGACATAAACGGTTGAGGACCTCTGAGGTGACACTGGGTCGCAGGGCTGCGGTGGGTCAGTCCTTAGGCTGAGGGCATGGCTAATAACCAGTAACTCTGAAAAGAAGCATTGTCTCTTGGTCTCTTCATGGAGAGGAGTGATTTTGAATTTTCTGTCAAATACATGTGCTATTTCCAGTGTAGCCATAAATAGTTTTCATGCGTTTTGTTTTGATCGTGAGTATCTCAAATTAGATTCGTCCTTAACTTTGAGAAGACGAGTGAAGGTGTGGTACGTATCCCTGCTTGGATGAGAAATGAAACGTTTTGACACAAGTGTTTCTACAGCTACACAAGAAGGAACTTGTTGAAGTGCAAATGCTGGCTCATGAGCATAATGAGCAGCTCGTGAAATTTGATTGCTGAAATGTTCATGAAAAAGTAATTGCCAACAGTATTTGTTCAAGTGTTAAAATATCCTGGTACTTCCACTAAAGTATTGATGGAGTTTGCTAACGCTGTCTTTCACTCTAGTTTGTTCACATAAAATTTTTGCGTATTTGTAAAGTTATCAGAGATTTGACAGGGCAATATGATGAAAGGCTATCTGGAGAGGCTGAAAAAGGGAAGCAGAAGTGAAGTAAGGGTTATACTTCTAAGAGGAGAGGGTTATAGCTGTGTTGCAGAAGGCAAGGAGAGGAAGCAGGGAAAATAGTTTGAGCAGAGCTCATGGAGAAAAGCAGGTGCAATTAAGGAAGAACTGGCAAGTGGGAATGCATATAACTTCATTGGAAGGTGGCAGTGGTTTCTCTGGTCTTAAAACATACTGCTTTATTTCACATGATACTTTCTTTTTTTAATTTAACCTTTTCTTCACAAGTCATGCTAATTGTATGCCTTTCCAATAAGCTTATATTCACTATAAAACCTTGAAGCGTTTCTGGCTAGTTCATTTCACACACCTTTATTTTGCATAGGAATGAAGTGCGTTTAGCATAGAGGAGCTTATAAAGGGTGCTTATGGCAACACAAATTTCTGGAAAATTCATGGATATGTTATCTGCTTCCAGGAGACCAAAAAAA
>NW_010103642.1:0-5074 GCF_000699245.1 Pterocles gutturalis | reverse complement strand
TACATATGAGCAAGATAGAAATTCATATATACCAGATACTTGGCTAAAGATATCATTGTCACATCACCAGACAGTTGTTCTTCACCTAGAATTTTGGTAAAGCATCTATCAAAATGCTTTAAGTGGTATGATTTCTTGGTCTGAGAAATACATACAGCCAGAATTATATTATATTCTTTCAGCTTGCGTATGCTCTGAATGAAAGCACAGGATTAGTATATAAGCTATAAAGGCAGTGAACCATAGTCAATTCCAGGAAAAGTGCTTTGATTCTAAAAAAGATTACTTTTTCAGTGGTACTCTTTTTACTTAGAAACTGCAGAGACAGTTGCCTCTGATAGATGAAACTAACTAACCGCTCTGCAGGCATCCACAAAGGTCTATATGGGAGCTCAGAGAGACTGAAGTGGTGAACAAGCCATTAGTTCCCTCCAGAGGAATTAATTTTGATATGCATGTCTTTCATCACTGCTCATCAATCATGATACATGTTCTTTCTGAAAAAACTCCCTAAGAGACATGGGCAGAGTCATGAAAAAAAACACTATGCACTTTACCTCCCTGTCCAACCTATAGTAGGCAGCAAAAGTGATACCTGAACTGCACAATGCAGGCATGCAGGACACACTAGTAACTCAGTGGCTGGCTCATGACTGATTCAGCATATGAAAACAGCGAGGGCTGCTGTAGGGGAAAGAAGAACAGATGTGGTAAGAAGCAAATGTAGAAAGAAAAGGTCTTTCCTTTTACAATGTTAGAGAGCATAGCAAGCAAAAACCTGTAAAGAATAAGAAAATAGAAGAATGGAGGATGTGAAGGCTGACAAAGGTCCGTCAAAATATAGTAATTCATGCCTATATTGTGTGATATTTGTAAGGATTGCTTCACTTAAGTTTATTGAATCTGCTTATATATCGTAATAGCCATGTGACAAAGATTAGACACAAACTCAGCGCAGTCACTCTACCATTGAAATTTATAGTATGCCACTGAAGATTTCTTGTGTCTTCTTGAAACTAGGAATAGGTTGGTGCTTTGCTTTAAGTAGGAAAAACATGTTATATATACCATTCTTTCCTATAACCAAAAGAGAGCCCATTTCATTATTTTGGTAATTGCGTGTACCTGAATTCTGGATAAGATATGGACTAATTTTCATGCTCTCCCACAAGGCTCATGTAGCATTTGAGATAAGGTTCAAAGCCTATATACCACCTTATATATTAGCTTTAACTGTCTGGTAACAGTTCCATCATGAACACACTGTATAAGGATTTCTGGACAGAAGTAGAAGCATCACTTCAGTTACCAGAAATAGCTGTCACTACAGTGTCAATAATGTCAGTAAACCCTTCTGGACAAGCTAATCTCTCATCTGGAAAAAACCGGAGGAAACATAAGAAACGAGAGGATAAGAGCAGATTTTTTTCATGCTACTGATAGTATTCACATTTCTCTAAAACAAATACTAAAATGGAAACTTTCATTCTCCTAACCACTTCTCTTAGATGGATCCTTACTACTTCATAAGATATCATTAATCATAACAGAGCTCTGCCTGTGTAAGCAAACCTTAGTAATCAAGGTCCAAGTAACTAGATTTTCAGAGCACAGGCATTATATTGTTCTATAATTTTGTGGGCAATTTTTTTATGAAATACCCATTTCATTTGAGAAAAGCAGACCAGTTGTGGGTTTTGTTATGCTTATACATCTAGCAGGTCTTACCTAGTATTTCTTTAACACAGTACCTAATAGGGAACAGAAGTGACAAGGTTTAATTAGCCTTTCTAATTAAAAGTTTTAGTGTCAGCATGGATCAGAACTGCTCAAAATTGGATTAAGAAAATCTGCCTGCATGAACTAAAATAAACAGCTGTATGAGGGAACTAGAGATTTTTTCCTTAATAATTTTGCCTCATTAGCAAAGGAACTGTGAAAGTTTCCACTAAGACTATACCCTTAGGGCACACTTGCCAAGAAAAATATAGAAAACATACTACAACTATACCCGAAAAACTCAAACCAGAAGGAGAATGAGGATTTGCTTGGGGAAATTCCAAAGTGAACACCTGACTATTTCTAGCTGGCCCCAGGCACAATAAGTTGCACTCCCAACACATGCAGGTGCCTCACAAGATCTTTAGGAACAAAACCCTAACTTTTTTCCTAAATGAATCTTCCTTCCATACAGAGCCTCGCTAACTCCAATACAGCCCCACCTTCCTGCAGGCAATGCCACATCACAGTCTGTACAGAAGCAAGGGTGAAATAGGGTCCCACTCTTGCAAACATTTACTTGATTTATCTACCTGTACTAGTGCTCCTCCAGATAGGCAAGCTAAGTATCTTTCTGAGTATGTGAAAGACTGATTTGGACCTTCATAGTTTAATTTCTAATACATTCAGGAAGAATGTTAAATAACTCAATTTTTTTTCAGAAAATCAAACTACTGGTTTAGGTGCCTAACTTTAGGAGCTAACTCAGGCTTCCATTTTAACTTATTTTCATCAAATATAGCCTGAAATTACATCAGAAAGTGTTGCAAGTTCTTATACCCGGCTTCTTTGGTGGCTCTTCTGAGTATTTGGAGTCTGTTATCCTGGTGGCTGTGTGAACAGATCAAACTTTGAGATTTCCTAGATTATATATGCTACAGGAAAGTGACAAATATGCAATATAAGTAATAAATACACAAGACACAACACACAATGTGCTCTGTGGCAAAGGCCAACAGCATCCTGGGCTGTGTTACTAAAAGCTTCACCAGCAGGCCAAGGGAGGTGGTGCTTCTCCTCTACGCAAATGTGCATCATGAGTCTGCAGCACTGTGTCCAGTTCTGTGCTTTCCACCACAAGGGACGTGGCTATACTGGAGCAAGTCCAATGAAAAGCTGGTGACACGGTTAAGAGACAGATGCATCTGTTATATACGAAGAGGTTGAGAGCTGAGACTGTTTAGCCTAAAGAAAAGAGCACTCAGGGGATGTTATCAATGTGTATAAACACCCGAAGAGCGAGCAAAGACAACAGAGCCAGACCATTCTCAGTGGTGTCCAGTGACGGGACATGAAGCAATGGGCACAAGTTGAAATACAGGAAAGTATTTAACCATCAGCAAAACACCTTTCTTACCGTGAGGGTCATTGAACACTGGAACAGGATATTCAAAAGCCCAGCTAGACACAGTTCTGAACAACCTGACCCTGTTTTGATCAAGTGGGCTGGTCTAGACCATCTCCAGAGGCATCCTTCAGCCTCAGCCACTCCATGGTCCTAAGTTGCTCCGAGTTTTAAAGTCACAGGCTAGAATTCTCAGAGGAATTCCCATTCCAAAGATAGCCTTTGGAACTGACCACTAGCTCTACTGCAAAGGTTTTAAAAATATTGCCTATATTAATCAACTGCTAAACAAAAAGCATTGCTGAAATGCACCTCTAACATCAGGATGCCAAAATAGGAAAGCAATTACAATCAGATGGCTGTTCTGAAACAGATTTTTTCAAACCACACTGCACAGCACCATCTTCTGGTGACAAATAGTTGGATTGGTTTTTTTTTCAGGCTTTAAGGAAAAAACCTTATACCAGATCAAAGATAATTTTCACACAAGAAATAGCAATGTTAAGTTTAAAACAAATCAATTTAAAGTAAAAATCTATAAAACACAGAATTCACCAAATTTTAATTAACTCGTTATCCCTAGAAATGCACAAAGTGAAAAACTATCCTTTGAAATGCCTTACCCTCTTCATCAAGAAGATCAGGCATCAACCTTGCTCTGATTTCTGCAAGTAAAGAAAAATAAGTATTATTTACATAATAAACAATGAAATCTTAAAGTATATATCATAATGCGATGTTCTTCTGAGCTTGCATGTGGATCCTCAATTACAAGGTACAAATCTGCCTTTTGGATGAGCTTTAGAATATGGGAAGTAAGAGCCATTAAGCTTGCTCTGGCATGAGCCTAAAGACATATCCATGAAAAAACACACGTGTCCTGAGCAGACCATGAACACACCATTGCTCAAACTGCATCTCCACAAACAGTCTGCACAAAAACATTCAGGCTAGAATTTATACTTAAAAAATAAGCCACTCTAAAGTACTCTGCTTGTTACTAGTTTGCTACACTGACAAATAACCTGAATATCACTATGTTCCATTTGTTGAATTTTCCAATAAGAAGAAATCAGGCAATATTTTGATGAAAGTTACCTGATTAAACAATCACTGTTCAATTAATCATGTCTTTCACAACTAACTCAACTAGTAAGAGTCAGACTTGGTATCTGTCAGTTTCCCAGGTTTGCATACAAACATTTTTAACTAGGCTATGAAAACAGAACAAAGGAATGAATACATGAAGTAGGAAAATTCTAGACAAACCAATCACAAATGCGTAGGAATAAAGGAAAGGCTGTTTCCTTGCTTTGTTTGCCACATAAAATGCAGAGTTTCTCACATGTACGCTTTTCTTCCAATGTAGTAGCACTTATGTAACCAAAGTAAAGTAAGTATATGTAAGCTTTTTTTTTAATACAGCCAATACCTTTAGGAAACAATCCACATGCCTCTTCATTTCGAAATTAAGTGCACTATTTGGAGTGTAAGATAATGCTACAGCATCAGATTCTGAGGCTTTACTGCACTGCAGGAGACCTTCTAGGGTCATTATCAAATTCAGAGGCACCTACTTGCCTGCTTTTCCTCAGGATTTACCAGCCCAGCACTATTTCCAAGGTAAGGCAGCACAGACAGAACACCAGCTGTGCAGTGCCACCTCAGCTTTAGTTTAGCAAGGGCAGGGAGAGGTCAAGAGACCAGCAGCTGTGCAGGCTCACCTGAAGCATCACACGGGCTGAGAAAAGAGGAGCCTGGTACAGCCCAGGAACAAGACATAGCAGAGATCAGCCGGTGACATGCCAGTGCCCAAGCTCGCAGCGAGAGCAGGCCTGAGGAGGCTCTGAGCAGCGCCCCGAGGGCCTGGCCCCACCAGGGGCCAAGGAACCCCCTGAGAAAACTCGCTACCACCCGCGCGCTTCCCGCCACGCTCATTTTAAAGGCTTC
>NW_010103641.1:370-665 GCF_000699245.1 Pterocles gutturalis | reverse complement strand
AGCGGGCTTGCGGAGCTGTTTGCTTCTGCTGCGGACGAGACGGGGGTCTCTTCCGCTTAGGGGGAAAAAAAAACCAAAAAGCCCCAACAAAACCCAACTAAACCCAATGGGCTATGCCAAGCAGAGCTGGCCTGTTTTTCCGACCCCGCTCCATCCGCAGCGGTTTTAGCCGAGAGAGCTGCCTTCCTCGTCGCGCAGCTGCGGGGCTCGCCGCTCTGCGCTGCCGGTGTGAAGATCGAAACCCCCCTCAGGAGCCGGAGGAGGCAAAGTGCGGCTGGCACAGGGAGGGGGGGGC
>NW_010103641.1:0-268 GCF_000699245.1 Pterocles gutturalis | reverse complement strand
GAGGTTAATAAATACACCCGTCCCCTCTCCCCGGCCCGCCTGAGGCTAAGACTCGCAGCCCAGCGGGTAATTGACAGTCTCAATCCAAAATTGAAACGTGTTAACAACAACGCCACGCATCCTGAGAGCTACCCGGGAGATCGCCACCTCACGGTCTTTATATATGATTTGAATCCACCGGAGGAAAAGTGTCACGAGGTTTTTCAGAGCACGTTTCACCCCTACCTGTAAATCAGCTCTTATCACTGCTGTCTGCTCTGATAGAGCC
>NW_010103640.1:6156-18129 GCF_000699245.1 Pterocles gutturalis | reverse complement strand
CTAGAAGCCCCACGCTGGAGCCGGCAGTCGTCGGGGGGCCGTAGCCCTGTTTGGAAAAGGACTCACGTCGGAGAAGTTCTAGAGAAGGACTCTCAACCTGAGGAAGGGACTCCGCGTGGCAGCCGGGAGAGACTGTGAGGAGAAAGGAGCAGGGACTGACTGCAGCCCCCCCAACTCCCTGCCCCCCTGTGCTGCTGTGGGGGGGGAGAAAGTACAGAACAAAGCCTTTGGGCTTTGGGAAGAAGGGGGGAAGTAGGGGAGAAGTGCCTTTTTGTAAGATGTGGTTTATCTCTTTCAGTATCTTGCTTCTTGTTGTAAATAGTTAATAAATTCAATTGTTTTTTCTTGTCCTTCACGAGTTGTGTTGGTTTCTTGCCCGTGACCCTAAGTCGTGAGTGAAACCCTCCCTGTCCCTGCCTCAGCCCACCAGGTGTTTAAAAAAACCTGTCCCCCTGGTTTTATAAACCACAACACCCCTTTAACAGCTTCAATACCATGTGAAAAGGAGAAAATTTTAACCACTGCACACATCCAAGTAGAGGAATGATGCTAACACACTATATGGATCTACACTTGTACTGAATCTCTTAACTCCTTATCAATAGTATCTTTGCTGTTAATTTGAGAGAAGAGATGCTACACAGGATGGACAGTATTTTTTTCAAACTTGGCCATCAACTCCAATACAAATGCTTGTTAACTAAAAATACTGGACTACCCCAAAACTTAAGTTCATAGCACTGAGGGGAAAAAAAACAAAACAGCCTATCTTATTATACCATTTGTGCTAAAGATGTACAGGAGAATAGCTCTAATTTTGTCATAGCTCTCATGACTTTTTTTGAGCAGAACTGGAAGAAGGACTCTCATTGAGTCTTTGACTTTTTGACCTTCTACATCAGTTCCAAGAGCCAAGTCCTAAATTAAAAAAAAAAAGTGGTTTTAGTGAGTAGTCATTAATAAAGCATTGGTTTGTGTGTTCTGAAATGCATTTTTATGAAACAATAGGTTTCATAAAACAATCAAGCAGCATCAATTTAAACTATGTATGACAAGTCTTTGACATAATTATTTCAACAGTTACACCATTATAATAACACTACATAATACTCAAACATTTAAAACTATTTGATATCTAGGATTTATATAAATATACATTTTAGTTTTTAACTTGAGATTAGTAGTACAATGTAATGCCTCACCCTAACAGGTGCTTTTCACAGACATTTTAAAAGGGCTTCCTTCTGCAGAACACAGTAAGGCAACTTCACAGTTTCAACAAAAAAAAAAAAACAAACCCCAAAGATGACCCTTATACAGATCAGCCAGATTCAAAGACAGAAAAAAAAAAAACCAAACTCTAAAAGCACCTCCTTTATTGGCAGAGTAAGAGCCTTGTATATCTCACCTCAAAAAGTAATTGAAAAAAAAAAAAAAAAGGCAAGAGTCACAACAATACTTTTGTCAGTTAAAAACAAGCATCTATTCTTACAAACTAAACAAGTTACATTTGCAGTAACTTGTTTAGTTTGTGGGTTTTTTAAACATACCTGTTCAATTTTACAGAGCATTTCTACGTTAGATTTGAACTTGCTCATGCAATCTTCTGCTAAGTTAAGGTGGACAACTTGCTAGAAGACAAAAAAAAACCCAAACACACAGGCTGCTATAACTTGCTTTATTTTTTTTTTTTAATCACATAAAGCAAACATTTTTACTGGTTACAAGAGTCAATCCTTCAACTATCCCTCAGTACCATCACACATCTTCTGTGTTTTACCCTCCACTTAAGAGATTGACCCCTGTAATACCCTTTAAAATCTTAAACTGCTATGCTCTCTTCAATCCTCAAAGCATACAAATCATTCAAGTGGTTTTGGTTTGCGTTTAGTTTGTTTTTTTTTTCTTTAACATACTAAAATTAAACACCTGGAAACAAGTTTTCACCTCAAAATTTTACAGGAGGTGAACATATTAATTTGGAGAAAAGTTATGTAGCACACTTAACAGGAAAATGACAGAATAAAACTAGACTTCAATAACACAGAAAATTATACTCTACAAAATGATTTATTGTGAAGTTGTAGTTACAAAAGACCCCTTACCCTACTAATCTCTTTACGATAGTGCGGCATCTTTTTCATTAACTGGGACAGAGCAGATATCGATAACTGTGAAGAAATGATACAAGTTGAAAATTCTTTCCCCTCAGCATCTGACATCCTATTTCCCTTCCTGTTGCAGCCTTGTTTTCCTGCCCCCCAAAAAACTGTCATTGAGATAAGTCTCAATTTCTGTAATAAGTCTTTGAATTACCCAGATCTGATCAGATGAAAATAATTAAATTACCAGGAAAAACAACAATACATCAATTTAAACAACTTACCTTTCCATCTGTTGCTTTTTTTTTGGATGAAATTTCTTTCAAAAGCTTTGGTATTTCCCTGAAAATAAACAGAGGACAGTAATCAAATGCAACAGCATGACAGCTCTTAAATATTTTATTAAAATCTTTATTTAAAATCTTAAAAGGTGCAACAAGAACTTCTGAATGAAAGTACGAGTCAAATACAGGTCTCCTTCAGGGAAGAGAGTGTTTTTTGATAAAGGAAACCGAAGCTAAATGTTATGTTTATGATATCTGCCCAATGTCATTTGATGCAATAACTTGACAGTACTTTATGCAAAATAATCCCTTCAGATTTAAAATATTTGAAGATACTTCCCAAGAAATAATCTTTTTCCTCAAAAACTGTAGTTAATATTAGTAAAATCGCATACCTATGTACATACTGTATTTTTGACAGTATGTTTTCATCCTGGCATCAATTATTTAACAGGATGCAGTCTATATTGCAAACCATCTGCACTACTGCCTGTATTCCTACTTTAACAGTTCAAATACATTCCCTCTCAAATCAACTTTTATAATTTGCATTGAACTAGTTTTTGTTATTTATTCACATACTCTATCACGTCTGCAATATGCTTGTGCCGAATCTTCACCCAGAGTTCATCATCTTCCTCCAGAATTGCCTCCCGTTCCTTCCCAGAAGGTCCTTCTGTTTTGTATCTTCCAAGACAAAATTCAGACAGTTGTTCGGTTTGTGTTCTTTTCCCCCACCCCTCATTCTCATAACTCATTAGAGTATTAATTGTTATGGTTTAATCCACATATGTGGTAGTTGCAGTAACATATACAGGTTTTCACTTACAAACCAAGCTATTGCCCAATACAATATAATTTACATAAGGAATTTACAGATTACATCTTTGAACACAGAAGCAGATGAATTTTAGAATGATTCTTTGAGGCAATAGCTTCTGGACATTCTCTTAAACCGACAGCAATGAGAGTTTCAATCACACATTTACACGCACCTCAATTTCTCTTCAGCTTCCAATGTCAACTGCCCTTTGGCTTCAAATGCAAATTGTGTGCAAGGTAATACACACGGAGATTGTAAAGTGCAGCTCTCTGTATTGACTACAAAACATTTTGTAACTCTGAAGGAAAGTGAAGTCCCATTCACCCACAAAATAGACTGAGTAGGACAAATTACTTCACATATACAAGAAACATGCTTCACAGCATTACAGACCAGCTATTACTTCTGTACAAACAGAAATAAAGCAGGATGACAACCATATTACATAACATTTGCACATTTACAGAAACTCACACGGTGTATATGGCCAGGAAGCAGAAAAAATATATTAAAAGTTACAACATTAATTGTGAAAGTCAGATCACGACTACTTAGAAAACACACTCTACCAACATTTCATACCCAGCAAACTTCAGATTCCTAGAATTCTACATTTGCTATGAAAACATTCACTCGGTATTTCTGACAGAGAAGGTACACATTCCTGTTTGCTTAATTAAACAATGAGGCAATGAGGTCTCATTTGCTGCAGTGGATCATCAAAAAGCAAAGTCTTACCAAAATGTTTGGTGTCAGAACAATCCAACAGCCAAGTACATACCTTATGCAAAACAACGTCACACTATTCCCACCAGCGACAAAATAATGCTTATAAACTGAACACGGCTTACTTAAGTATGGATTTAGGTTGGGAACATGTAAATTTTAACAACTACACAAACTCAATGACTGGAGCTATAAAAGTGAGTGTTCCTGATAAATAACAAAGCTTTTTCCTCAGTATTCAATTACTGGTCTTGTTTGCCTTGTTAGGCCAAGAAGGTTGAGAATATGGAAAAAAATGGTAGAGAATCCGAATGTGAACTACCAAGGTTTTGTTTCAAATCTAGTACAAAGTTCTTTGTTTTTAAAAAAAAAAAAAAAAAATTTGTTGGACTCAAAGCCTAACAAAAATGTTAATTAGATCCTACATAATCTCAACTAAATTAGGAAATTAAGAAAAAGAAGAAGTTACAAATCCAGGAGGATTTGTAATTTCGCTAATAAGTGAAACAACCCTTATATAATACAAACAGCTAATATTGCTATGATGAAATTCAGCTCAACAACTCCGCTGATTTTATAACCAAGAAGAAAGTGTTTAGATTTTTTTTTTAAAAGTACTTGCTTGTAAGTATCATTTTCAATCGGTAGCAGATCATACACCATCGCCTGGAAGGTGAGTTCATGAAGTACAGTTGACACTGGGTCAAAGCCACGATCAATTATTATTAGTTGGGAGTGGGTTTTAGCCTAGAAAGCCATCCAACAAATATAAAGTTAAGACATACAGTACATACATTTACATAAGTTACAGCACTGCAGACATTTTTGCAAAAATAACTGAAAAAAATCTAAAAAGTATGGTCCACGTGTTTACCAAGATAAATAGAAACAAATGTTTAAACGATAACAAGAACACAGTGGCTGTAGATACTAATCTTAAGGCAATGCTCTTAGTCTATTGCAATGCATTCAGTAACCTCATCAAATTAGCAAAAAATGTAAAGGAAAAAAAAGCCACACCAAAAAAGGCCTCCCACTGACTTCTCACAAATAAGTATATTGTTTGTATTTCTGAGTAGATTATCTACACTGTGCTGCAACACAGAAATCATCTCCAAACATTCAACTCAAGTTTCACTTTGGGGTCTAACATCGGGTAAATTTATTTCCATAGCAGAATGCAACATCACCAAGCCAGAAAGGTTTACCCCATACTTCTGCATTTAGGCAGCTGCCCTGATCCATAGCAACACATAAACCATTATTTATGTGAAAAGCTGTAACTTTGTGGACAATAAATCCCTTAACAGGAGACATTTCAATTCTTAAGTGAAGTCCCTTCTACACAGCCCTATGGAAGGTGATGTTAAAACAAGTTATCCACTTCCCTTCAGGCTTGTATCATCCCCTACATTATCATGGGGCTAATTTTTCAACTACAGTTAGTTTGATCACACAAATTGTATTGGCTTACATACAGATTTACTGTATCAGTTACTACCTCTAAGTTGCTTTCATACAGAAAAACAACTCAATGGCAACTAGTTGCCTTTATTAGTAAATAAAAATCTGGTTTTGTAGAACGTACTGTCAAAACCTATTCCAGAGGTCTGGGAGGTTTTTTCCAGACTTACAAAAAAAAGAAGCAAACATTTTAGTTCACTTTCTACCTTTATTTGGCTTTTCTCATCAGTTTTGTAGTAGTTTTCAAGATTTTTTTCAACAAGTTGTGCAAGTTTGCTGGCTCTATCAGATGGTCCACTAGGAAAAAAGGAAACATGGAAAAATAACTTAAATTTCTTCATCAAAACACTGAAATGCTATCTTTAAAATAGAAAGAACTCCCTAGATTGACCCTCTGGTTTCACAAGCGGTTTCTGAACTCCACTCTAAGCATTTCCAATATATTTTCATTCTCAAATTAGGATTCCACTCTTTGAATGCTTCAGGTATTTCACACAGTAGAAACAGCTTCTGTCAAAAGACTGACATTAGCTGGCGTATGGCCCAGCACCTAAAATTCTCACTCAGAGGCAGGAAATAAGAAAGAAAAAAAGAAGAGAGAAAGAGAAAAGAAAAAACAGTCAAGGAATTATTTCTGTTACCTTTGCAAAGAATAAGGTACCACTTACACTACAGAATGCCATTCTTGAGCATAATTTCAAATGCCTGCTTTGACTTAAAAGACACTACCCTGTACTCTCTATCAAAGCTCAAAAGAGGCAGTCTCCTCAATATCTCTTCTATAAAGAAATCCTGATCCCATCTGCCTCAGCAGTTGATGAATTCCTTGATGCCAAGCAGAGCTGCAAAACTACCAACGGCAGCAGTTCTGTTACAGGATTATGCATTCAGCGTACTAGAAAGCAGCATATTAGAGTGCCATTGTACTGACCAGACACGAAACAAGCAGTTCATAACAAAACAGCATGTAGTAAGTACTGTTATATGAATACACAAAGAGAAATAATTCACTGCTCTGTCTACACTCCACAAATTCCATCATTCCATATTTCAGAGTTGTGGATTAAAAACAATTAATCCACAATAAAAGAAACAAGGCTGCAGCCTCAAGCTATTACCAAACAATGTGGGAAGTCCTAAAAGTGAAAGCAACTACACTATACAACACTGGTTTTGCCTCACCTTTTATACCGTACTCCTGGATTCTCATCTAGCGTGGCACATAAGGTAACAATTTGCTCAGCCATTACTTGCATTACAGTGTCTTTATCCTTTGTCTTTTCCAGAGTTGGACTATAACAGCGGTAGAATGCATCTGGGACACTGAGAGTAAATACCTACATAAAGCACAACCAAGAAAAAAAAAAAAAGGCTTAAATTATATATTTCTAAAATGTGCAGTAAAAGAATTGCTAATACTTCAAAGCTACCCACACTTGTCTTGTTTCTCTGTCCTGCTGAGCTCATATGCCTCTTGTTCTCATGCTCTTTTCTTCTATTAGTCTCCTCTCCTATGTAAATTAGTTTTTTTACAAATCGCCCACTGTCTATACAGACAGAGAGACCTGAGACAGGCAGAACTCAGTACTATCCAGTGTCTCATAGAGAGCCATACAACGCAATACCAGAATGATCACAGACGGTATAGAGTTAAATTTGCTTAAAACAGAATTTTACATACTGTATTTTGTTATTATATGAAGACTTTACCTCCAGGAATTGAATTTGCATTCTTTAAATGCATTAAGCCTTGATACAAGATGTTTAGTACTACACAGAAGGAAAACTTTCAACAGATTCACAAATGGAATGCAAACATGGAAACAATCCCCTTGTCAGTAAATGGATTTTCTCCAGCTTCAGTGGACTCTGTAACCACAGAGCCAAAGAAGAACATCCATCTAGATAAAGATGGTTGTTTCATTTGAGTAGATAATCACTTGGACTTTGGCCAGAGCTCAGTCCGATTATTTACTCTTATCACCACAGGAAGCAGGCCCAGAGATTTTAAATTAGGAAAATCAGTTAACATTCTCTGTTCCTTTGCTAAGGATTCAAAATGTTCTCACAACCCATGCTGAGAACACAAAATTAAACTAAAAACAAGAAGAGACTAAGTGCTGCTTATTTTCAACTTTAGAAAAGTAGTCCTAATTTCTACTTTCAGGGTAAATCCTCCAAAGAACCAGGACAACAAAATTTTTGCATGCCTTATTTGGTAGGGGAAGCTACAAAACTTTTCTTAGGAGTAGCTTTAGCAGAACTCCCAAAACCAGTTTGAAACAAAGCTTGGTAACATCAACACCACTGGAAAACAAACCACCACACTATTATTTGATGGCTTCTCAATTTACATAGTGAAAAAACTTCATTCTAAAAAGGAATGTGTCTTGAAATCAGGAAACTGCATCACAGAAAGACACGGATAGCAGCAACCTCTTCAATATTCACCTGCCACCTGGTAGACACAAGAGTTCTGACCCTTGATAAGTTATAAGGTTTGAAGAATATAGAAAAGTCTTGGAAACATTCATGGTTAGTTCTACAACTCTCAGTAGCAGACAGGGCTCAGGGCTTCACTGTATTAGTATCAGAATGCATTTCAGCCTTCTATATTTGATCAAGTGCATAAGGAAGAAATTATTTCTCAACACAATACCCACCATGTGGTTTCACATGTAAACCACTCATTGGTTTCCACTGGTCTCAAATTTAATTGACAAAACATGGATTTCCATGTCTTCCTCCCAATAAAGAGCTTGCCAAGCTGTTACAGTTTTTGTTTCTCTTTTTTTTGTGAGGCTTTGGTTTTGTTCCCCTCCTCTTCTGCTTCACCCATTTACTCTCCTTTTCTGATTTTCAGCAAGTAGCTACTTCTGCTTATTCCTATTCCTACACACCAATCTATCTAGTATGTCAAAGTAACACCCCAGTGTAGGCAGGAACTAACTTTACTGCTTACTAAAGACAAGCCAGAATACTTCCTTCTCTTAAGGAACTGATTCCTTCTCTAACCTCTCTACTGCAACTGACTCCAAGTCTTGCAAATAGGTCAAGGACAGAGTAAACCTTTTGAGTACATGAGCATGTTTTCATCTGAAAAATATACACAAGCCCTGGAAATGTGCCAAAACAGCATCAGGTCTCACAGTCTGTCATTAAAAAAAAAAAAAGAAGCTACATTCTATTTAATTGTTTTCTGGCAGGTCAACACTTTAAATAGTCCTCCAGACTATTTTCTGCTGTTGAGATAAAGAATTAAACTTACCTGAGACTCATATGGGAAGAAGGAAATGTTGATCTCCTTGCACTTCCTTATTGATTTTGCACAGGAAGACTTAATTTTATTGAAGAGGTTGTCAGGACAAACTAGGGAAAAAACCAAGATTTTAAGTATAAATAATTTGTGTGTATTTCAGCTGTTAACTCACTTATAAGCTTACAGTACTCAGGACAGACAATTCTAAATTAAGAACCAATTAACAACAACATACAAAAATGTTGCCAAATCTTCCTAAAGTGAAAGAGAACACATTATCAATATTTTGTGTTTGAGATCTTTTTCAAGAAGCATCACTGCTCATTTTTTACTAGCTTGTGGCAAGCAAGTTGCAGAACACTCACTAGCAGTCTGCAGCAGTAAAGGATATTGATTTTATTAAAGAAAAAAGTTTCTGCTATTTCTTCACACATAAGACAGCAAAAACATTTCCCAAGCTACAAAAACATTAAAGGAAGAAATAATGTGTACACAAACAGCAAAACAGAGAAATATGGAATTTAATTATATCTTAAATGTGTTCCACTACACTTACAGGCCTCACTGGATCCCAGCCTAGAAACTGAATTTAAGGAGTATTTGGATGATGAATACTACACAGACTTGGAAGTAACAGAGTTATTGCCCCAACTCCTCTCAACATGAAAAGTTTTGGCAACTATTCAAACTAAAAGCTTGCACGCTTCCAACAAAGGAACACACAGCAACACAGCAGTATTTTTCCAGAACAAGAATTGCTGCATCAGCATGAAATGAAACAAGAAGCCAAGACGTTTTGATAGTAATTGGAGAACTGTTCTGAGAACATACTGTAGCAGATATGCACCATCCACAGCCATCCACACAGCCAGCCACAACTCGGTCTCTGCCTTCAGCGGCAGGTTTGGGTTTTTTTGTTTTCCCTTATTGACATGCCATTTTAGTCACACTGACTGACTGCAGAGGAACATCCAATCACATTAACCCCATCTGCACTAATTGTCTCTGCTTTGCAATTTATATCATGCAGGTGAGGGATGAGTAGGCACCTTCTTTCAGGTGATGGGAAAAAAGCTGGCTCACAAGCCTGAAGGAACTACCTAAAATCACCAATTACAAAACACTGTTCTTGCAGCAAATTCTCATGCATTATATTTAAGTACTATCTTGTTTGTACGAGATACATAGTTTTATTTGCACTGTCTTCATCCACACTCTCCAGCATAAGAGAAGGTTGGAATACTTTATCAAAATAAAACTAGATGACATAAACTAAAAGCTGAAGCAGGGAACTATCAACACTGTTAGGTAATTTTGAAAGAAATTACTACTGCCACATGGCACAGTGACCACATTCTGGCAACCCAAATACAGTTAACGACTTGAGTCTCAAATCTTCTGTCATGAAACAGGACCCAAAATTTTCATGTACTAAGCTACAGGAAAGGAAGTTGAGAAGCTTACTTATTTACACATATAAAGTTATCAAACTACAAAACAAAAGCTTACTTACAGTCAGTGAAATACACATATGCTGCTTTGTATCTGCTGGATGATTTAGTGATGAAGTCATCAATAAGTCCATCTACAGACTTAAGGGAGCAGGAAAAAAAAATCATTACAATGTTTTTGCCTTTCCTCACATACCAGACAAAGCTTCTGCCCCCTCTCCTCCTCCCCTGATAACTACCCAGTCCTACTTAGGAATACTGCAAATCAACATGTAAGAAAAGAAAATACTTAAGTAGAAGATTTTTAATTCCAGACCAAGAACAATAAACAATTACAGAAGGTCAGCCATGCACCAAGATCACTTTAAGAAGCAAACAAAGCAAGATACCTGCATAATTTTCCACCTACTGCAGTGCCGAGATTTATTCTCTCAACGATTTTTAGGATGTAACAGTAAACTCTTATTAGCGCCATTACTTTGAATTCTACTGTTTAACTTATTGCATCATTATTTGCCACAACATCTCTTTCAGTGAGGTTACCAGTGTGTAAGCAATAAAACAGTGCCTCCATTGATCAAAGGTACACATTGGAAACATGCTCAACGGTGACACTGCATTGTCTTTTCATTATGGAAAATTAAGCATCACACAAAATGGAAAAGTTAAGCACGGCATAGTTGTACACAGTACATATTTTCAAATAAGATTGCTTTTTCAGGATGGAAGATCTTGCTATGCTTTCTTTAAAATACTAACCTTTTTGGTGGGAGTTATTAAATATATTGCTTTCATGTGTGGGACAGGCTCACGGTTTTTATATACATTCTCCACCACTATAAAGTAAGAAATAATACATTTTTATAAGTAAGAGCTTTTTGCATCTGTAAGGACAGCATTGTACATATTTTAGTATAGAGGTGATAAAAATAAAACAATACCCATCAAGTTGCCCACAAAATTAGTGGCAAGGACCTATCTTCTGCCAAGAGAACCTTGATTTTTTTATTTATTTATTATTTTAAATACAGCAAGTTACCACAAGACTTTTTCAACCCTCAGCCTAGTGTCAACTAAATTTGCAGGACTAAATTTTTCTTGGATATTCTACACAAGCAGAGTTTTGCTCTCACACAGAAAGGTATGACAACACAAACATGGTGCAACTACGGGGCCCAGTATGAAATACCTTGCAACAGAACTGTGTTGGTAAGATTGCTCTTTTTCCAGCACAGTGAAGGACAGGGAGAATGAAACTATGCAAGGCATCGTTTTGGACTATAGCCTCTTCTGTCCTTTGTTTGCCTATTTCCTGTGCACTTACTCTTTCAATATCTCTTTCAATATCATTGCAAGCACAAATTAGACATTTTCAGCAACTCATCTTCATTCAACTCTTGGTTTTCTCTGTTTAATAAAGTTATTACTATATAGTGTTGCGGTACGCTAGCCTGAGAATGCAGAGATTCATGTTGCTCAGTAATTTTGAGAGGGAGGAAAAAGGGAAGATAAGTAATCTCAGACGTCTGGATGTGGAAAGAGGTTCTCTTCAGTAGTGTACTCACTAAAAATAAAAAGGTTTCTCATTGATGAGCACGATACATGTTCACCAAAAATTTCTCACAAAGGATAAGTATTACTTCTTATTATGATTAAAAATACACTCCAAAAAGTGAAATGTATACAGCTTTGCTATTATACTTCCAGAAGAATCACGTTATACTGAATACTTGGAATAAGAAGTCTTGCTGCTTGTGGAAAAATAACTGTCTAAATAATGCTCTCTTACACAAGTGTTTCTAAAAATCTAAGCCTAAAGCTAATTAAAAATTAGATCATTTACATTTTGTGTATTCATTTCAAT
>NW_010103640.1:0-6134 GCF_000699245.1 Pterocles gutturalis | reverse complement strand
AGGATGATACACTAATAAACATGACAGAAAAGTCAATCATAAAAAGCAACTTTTCAAAATATTTTACAATAGGAAAAACATCCTTAAGTTGTAGGGAAGAAAAGCCCATAAAATTTACTAGAGAGAAAACACTTCTTAAAAATACACGTAGTAAAACAAAGTCTTATCTAAATAGGAAGACTACATAACCAAGATCTGTCACAATCCATCTACTGCTCATTTTGACAGTGGCCAACATCACGGAACAGGAGAGCCGTTCCAGCAGATGAGAAACTCCACTAGAAAATACTCCCAAATTGTTTGGAAAAGTGATAATTCAATTACTGTTAATGTTGCTTATGTGTTTAGTTAAAGTAATCACTGATATAATTTAGTCTCAAGTTTTTGTTGTGTTCTTTTTTTAAATAGGGAGGGCTGTCTTGTTTTGAGAAGAGGCTACAATATATCTGTACAACGTAGAACTCAAATTTAAATTCTTGTTTCTATCACATGCACTCACTTGCAAACACCTCTCATCAGTTTGTCTGTTGTTTCCTGTTCTCATTTTGTCCTCAGTACTTAAGTTTCTCTGCCCTTCTATCCTAACTCTACTGTTCATAAGCACAAATGAATTTAAAGCAGCAGATATTGCTGGTTTACAGAACACATTAGGAAAAACGCAGAGAGTAATTTGCCTATTCTTGTGTGTTTTAGTAACATTCATTTAATTCCCTACTGAGCTCTTGTTTTCCCTTAACTTCAACTGACAGAGAATATCCTTAAAAAAAAAATAAAAAAAATCACACTGTGACAGATAACTTTCTCATTTACCCCAGCCTGAGCATTAGTAAAGAAACACACATCCCCCCAAAAGAAACCTCCACAAAACAAACAAGCAAACCCCAACCAAACAAATAATAAAAAAAAAAAACACAAACACAAAACCAACAAACTACCAGAAAACCTTACAGCAATCTTTAGCAAAAATATTTTTAAAAAGGGATTAGCTTCCAGGTAGAGAAACATTTGATTTTTCACTAAAAAAATAAAAATAAAAAACACCAAAAAAACCCCCCAAAAAACCCACAATTGGGTAATTACTGTGCAAGTGTACCAGAAAGTCTGATAGTCTAATATCCCATAGCTACTTGTGTTCATCAACCAAATTAAGACAATTTCTTATCAGGATATTGCCATCCATATATTAAAAAGAATTATGCTTACCTGTGATACCCTCTGACAGCAGATCAGTCATTTTGCAGCACAGCGACAGTAATCTAGTAGTGTAATCATCTAAAAGAATTATCTAAATATATTAAAAAACCACAAGTATTTAGATAAAGAAATAATGTGGGTTTACTGTAGCTGATTAATTAACAACTTGCCACAGAAATTTGAAGCTGAAATACATTATCACTTGCATATTGCAACTTTGCAGTGGGAAATTAATCTCAAACAGCATCAGAAGGCAGCTCCCTACATACAGGATTTCAAAAGATGAGCTCCATCTTAAACAAGCAGCTTGTCCCCACTACTCCTACTAGAAAGTATTTAAAAACTTTCAGTTTGACACAAGTCTTTTGAATTCCTGTCTAATTTAACCCATGGCCTGCTTAAATATATCTGTACTTATTCTAAAACAGGTTTACAGCTATAAGTCTAACAGGTGTCATACTTCTGAATCCTACTCCATATATACTGCACAGCGATATAATTTTTGAAATTAATAAAGTCTTTCAAAAGAAAAGTGAAGATAACAGAAACAGTTTCTCATTTTTTTTCAAAACTTAAAAAAAGAAACCAGACAACTAACCATTCGGTCTTCCTATGCGAGCCCTTAGATTTTTCATTATGTATTATACAGAGATCCGAGTTAACAGAACTAAAATCCATTACTTGGATAGAAAACAATTTTAAGTGAAAGTGACAGCCATTAAATTATACTTATTTGTGGTGTACTCAGTGATACAGATTACGTGTTTAAGTGATTCTTACAAAAATAACTATACCTTCCATTCGTCCTCTTTCCTGCAGTCATCGAATACTAATGATTTTAGCTCTGTAAGAAGAAACATTTTATGAGTAAGAGGAATCAAATTGTTACTAAAAAAAATAATTCACCCATTTAGATTCATGTTTAGAGATCTAATAAGGAAACAACAAAAACAACATCCACTGATAAATAAGTCTACAGAATTCTTGACCACAAACCGTCTCTGCCTTTTTCAGAAAGATGTAGCTAAATTTTTCATTTTTGCTAACAGATCCATAAAAATCAGTCTGAACGACCACAGGCCTGTACATATTTCTATTTTTTTAGTGAACTCTTCCACTAAATAGATCGCGTGCATGCAAAAAGTTTAAGCTACTCTTTAAGATAAGGCACCCATAAAGAGACCTATTTTAAAATATATGCTACCTTCAGATGTCCTTGTTCTTTCTTGAGAATCCCAGAATAAGCCTAAGAAAATACCAGTTCTTTCAGAAATTGAAAGTTATCTTAAATAAGGTATGGATCATATTTTTCTGCTATGACAACTTTGGGAGAAATGTCAATCAAAAACTTGTACAGGATTAAGCAATAGGTGTCATCATGTAGTTATGACCCACAGCTTTTAAAGATCACCAGACTATGAGTTGCAACTTTCAGGCGTGGTGTCATCAGGCAAATGCAGATTTGATCTCACAGCAGTGGTATGTATTGATTAAACATCAGAAGATTTTGGGAACTGTTTAACACCTGGTGTTTATAAATATAGAAACAAAGAAGTCTGATTATTGTTTTCTTTTCCCAGAGAACAGAATTTCACATTAAGCTGATGACTACCTGTGTCTATTAAAATAGCTCAACCTTTTTCCCAAATGAAAAAATGAAAGTAATAGAAACAGAAGCCTAAAATACAAATGAGCAAATTCAGTACTCATTTTGTGATTACTGCCAAGTGAAAGAAGCATAAAAAGGTTCAAAGTAGTAGGTGCACATACAACAAAAAGTACACCTATTTCTTCAGTGTTTATAAATATTAATATATTCACTTAAGCCCAAGTCCCTTTGGACTATCACTCCATATCTCTACTGCCATCTTCCAGCGCCTCACAATTCAGCAGTTTCTTCCAGCTGAGCAGCCTACCTGCTCACCCAGCCTTAACTTCATTTCAGTTTCACCAACTCTAACACTGCATAGCACGCAACACTCCCAAGATGTCACACTTGAGGCTTCTCATGTGTAGTATTTTACAGAAGCGTCCTACACAGCCTCTTTCACAGTAACACAAGAAGAGCACTTTATGGTTTAGCTTTCCAACATGCTCAAGTTACTTTTTGCAACATCGACATTCTTCATAACTTAAAAACCTTCCAATGCACTTCATCTAACAAACTGATAAAAACACTAGTCTAAGAGTTACTTAAGCAAAAAGCACACGTTTCAAGAGGGATGCAATTCTTATATTTTCTTGAGGCTGCTAAAAAACAGAACACAAGCTCAGTTCTCCTGAACCTTCTTCTCCTTACACAAGACCTGAAATCCACTATTATTCCTCAAACTTGCCCTCTGGGTTGCTTCCAACTCAACATCCTTTGTAATACACAATCCACAGTGTTCAACAAGTTCTAGGTCTGCTTAGCCGGATGTAGAGACACCTGTGACTTCTTTGGATATACCCTCTATAGAACTGTAGAATGCGCATCACTCCATTGTTGCTACCAAGCTGTATTTTTTTGGTGATACCTGAATGCAGGAAGTAATACAAGCACATTTTTTCCTCTCCCTTTTATACTGTGTATTTGTTTCCTAGGTCTATACACAAGGTGCAAGAACAAATCTTTAGCCTCATGAAGATTGTTAACCTTCATATTTTCTGAGAATACTCTTACCAAGGAATTAGTACTTAGCATTACACAAAGTTCTTTTTAATAAGCTGAGAACCTGAGAGCCTTGTCCAAAATCTCAAATATATTTTTTCTACAATACTTTAACTTACTTGTCTATAAATAAACCAAAACATATAAATGCAAAATCCAGTTACGTCTTGAACTTCATTTCTGTAATTGTTTTGTCCTCAACTCACAGCTGCTTTACCCAAATAACTGATCAATATGCTGGTTTGCAGGATCTCAAAATCTTCTCATTTGTCTCCAATAAGCATTCTGAATGCACCGAAAACAATCATAAACCAGGTATGAACAGTGCTCCATTTTTCTTCAAGCTTTCATTTGCTTCTTACAAATTTCACACCTACCACGCATCCTAACCACCTTCTCCAATTTTGTCTTCTCTGAATACATTCAATTAAAGGCATTTTTCTTCTACTTTTACTTCTCAATACAGATAAGAACTATACAGAACTCCTGAAACAGCAGGCTGATAAATCCCTGTGTGGACAAAACAAACAAACAAACAAAAAAGCAAACCACACCTTGGCAAAGTTAATGACCCATTTATAACACACTTCCTGAAGAAAGGACTAAAACAGCTTTCACTGTAGGTAAGTGTTCTGGAAAATAAGGTTGCAGAAATGCTGAACCTTTTTTAAAAGTTAATGTAGGTATCTATGGTCAGGCAAGAATCTTCTTATGCAAGTCTAGAACACATTTTAAAGTTGTAAAAAAAAAAAAAACTTAATTCCTTGTAGAAATAACATTATTTACAGACACAAACACATGGCGATGTTGTATATAGTTAGCTTTATAATTTTATCCACAGGAACCACTGCCTTGTAAATACAGGTAGCCTCCCCTGTCCCCATAACTGTGAACTTAACTGACAACAAACTTCGGTGAAGTAATCTTCTCACACACTTCTGCTTTGATTCAATCTAAAACTGTGCCTTACAGAAAGGGCTATCATAACAGGAAGAAGGGTTTTTAACAGCACCCTACCAGAGCACAGGTACAACACTCTACACACAACACAGGTACAACTTCCTTGCCTATTCACACAACAGGAATAAGATACACATTGACAACAAACTGCTACATGAAGCAGCAGCATCACTGACATGTTATTTTCAGACAAACCAGCCTTAAAAAAACAAACAAAAACAAAACCAAAAACAAGCACATTTGCTGAAACATAGTAAGCAGCAGTTTATGGCCTTGAATTATCCATAAGTGAAGCGCCAGACAATACCTAAAATTCATCAATCTTCACTGTTGTTGTAGTCCTGGAAAAACAAGAGTAACTAGCTATCTAACAAAGCATTCTTTTCAGAAGCAGCTTCCTTTTTACAAAGTTTGGGATATAAATGTTTTATTATTCACACTGCTTCACCATCACTCTCATCTTTCTTCCTTACTGTCTTGTCCACACTGGCAGTGCCATTTTCAAAAGTCCTCCTACACCCTGATGACACACTAGTGCTTTGATCAGGTTCCCTCCTTTTAAGGTCCAAGCCTTCTATGAAACACCTCAGGACAAAACACTCACTTTATAAAGGCACAAACAACTTAACAGAGCAAGACAGGACAACTAAAGCAGCAAAAGTAGGAATTTCTAAAGGTCAAGCTTTAACTCGTGTGAGCAGGGTACAGATGTCAGTAATCAAGAGCTGAACACCACAGGAACAGTCTGCTTTCTTCTTTCTCCCCTTTTTCTGTTTTCCCTTCCAGTGACAGAAGCAAGCAGACTGGCGCTTGCAGGTGGGAGCAGAAGAGGAAAGCACAGCCGAGAAGGCAGCAGGACCCTCCCGTTTCAGTGACAGTCCCGAGGCTGGCTGAGCTGGAGTCACAAACCTCCGCACAGCTACTTGAGGTGGTAGCTAACACCTTCCCCCACAGGCCTCTCACTCACTCCCTGAGGCACCATGAGCCCTTCTCCTCCACCGAGACACGGAGCGGCTGCACCTTCATCTTCCGTACACCGGCACAACCTGCTCCTCAACACGGCTATAGAGACTGGCCGTTCATTTCTGAAAGTATCTGGGGACACCTTCAGCTTTTTCTCCTGAAAATCGTGAAGCCCAACATAAGGCGGGCAGCGCCACCTCATGACAGACCCCGAAGCCGGGAGCACTCCCCAAACCTGCCATTTCGGAAGCAACGCGGAAGTCCTTGAAGAGCTCCCTCCACTGTAACCTCTTCACGAGCTGGCACGGCTGGCTCTACCACCCTGATCTCGGAATAAGGCAAAAACGTTTTCAGCCCGGTGCTGTTA
>NW_010103639.1:330-659 GCF_000699245.1 Pterocles gutturalis | reverse complement strand
GGGGGACAGATGCAGGGGTCGGAGCCCACCTCTGGGCGAGGGTCAACGGGGTTGGGGTCTACCTCTGGGTGAGGATCACAGGGATGGGGTCCAACCCTGAGCGAGGGTCTCTGGAGTTAGAGCCCACCTCTGGGTGAGGGTCACCAGGGTTAGAGCCCACCTCTGGGGGAGGGTCACCGGGGTTTGGGGTCTACTTCTGGGTGAAGGTCAAGGGTATGGGGTCCACCTCTGGGTGAATGTGACCAGAGATGCTGCCCACCTCCGGGTGAGGGTCACCAGGGCTGGAGCCCACCTCTGGATGAAGGTCACCAGGGCTGAAGTCCACCTCT
>NW_010103639.1:0-213 GCF_000699245.1 Pterocles gutturalis | reverse complement strand
CCCAGGGCCCCCTTCACCCCTGGGACAGGCACAGCCGAGACACTGACCGCTGAGTGCTCAGGCCAGGGATCAGGTGAGCAGCTCCGGAGGGTGCCGGGGACGCCCTTCCTGTGCCCCAAGCCAAGGGAGGAAGCGGCCGGAGGCAGGAAGCCGTCCCCCGGGCCCGGGGCCCCCGCTGCGATATTGCTCGAAGGTCAGCGGCGACACAACAGG
>NW_010103638.1:0-209 GCF_000699245.1 Pterocles gutturalis | reverse complement strand
TCCAGAGAGGGACGCCCAACAAAGAAACCACCGGGCAGGCAATCACACCTTTCTGGCCCATGTGCCTGCACCTCACGCGCCTTTTGGTCCAATGCTGACTTCTGGCCTGGGGTCTTCTCCCGCCTCATTGGACTCTGTCTCCAGGCTGGCCGCTAATTGTTCTCATCTCGCTGAGCTGCGCCTGCTGCTGATGCTTGGAGCCCACTTAC
>NW_010103637.1:0-71506 GCF_000699245.1 Pterocles gutturalis | reverse complement strand
TGTTGAAAACAGATTCTGTCCAACCTATTTGCTGCAAATTAACTGTAGCACCTGTTTAAAAAAAAAAATACTGTAAAACCTTGGAGAAAAGTTATGAAAGAACTAGTAGCTTGATGATGCAAAAAGGAGATTGTTGTTTGGGAAGGTGTCCCTGTTACTTCCCTTCTGCTAATTCTGGCATTCAGTGGATTCTTCAGTGGTCTGTTTCAGCTCAGTAACCTGGAAGAAAGCTAATCAAGCGAAAAAGAGAAAACGTATGAGTAGTCTTTTGCTTGATTAGTGAGTTGAATTGGCTTACTAAGGCAGAGCTGGTGTGAGAGATGTTGAAGAACTATGCAGCTGAGACTGGGAAGACAGTGATGACTTCATTTTTCAGAAGCAGTGCGTTAAGATTAGTAGCTCTTCTTAACCTTCAAAAGAAGGAGAAGAGGTATAGCAATCCTGACTTTTTGGAGTAGTGCTCTTCTGATAGTCCAGATTTCTGATACCTTCTGGACTTTTGTGTGTAATTAGGGATATGCAGTCTCCTCCTGTTAGAGTACTGAAATTTCTTTGTGTCATAATTTCTTCTCTGTTTTTTTACAGCTTTCTCAAGATATGTAATTCTTTTCTGGGATGAGTGATGTGCTGTCTTTTTAACTTTTTTTTTGCTTCTGTAAACGAGAGCAAGAATAATTTCATACAGCTCACTGTGAGAATTCTTTGGATCTTCAGTTTAGTTAGGATTAGCCTTATTTTCACTGTTCTTTCTTCCTGTTGGTTAAATGCCTGTGTAGACTTAAGCTTCTGTGTTGCCATTCATCTTTCCTAAGTTTCAGCTAAAAAACAAACAAACATAAAACCTAATAAACAAATGTAATAGCCTCTTAAAAATGACTTCCAACTCACGTTACAACTAGTGGTAAGACTTAAGAAAACTGCCAGTAGTAATATTTTGCTCTCAGTACAGTGTATGATTTATGTTCTGTTTTCTTTGAATGTCCTGGTGTAGATCGATTTTCAAGTTAATTTTTTCCTACTGGCTTTTGTTTGTATTGCATGTATCAACACAGATCAAATGCCCATCAAGGAAAGAGGGGAGGGTGTTCTAACTTCTTGTCACTGTTTCTGAGTGTGTCTGGGGGTGCTCTTACGAGCTCATATGGTCTAATTCTAATGACAGTGAGTACACTGGCATTTATCCCCTGTAGTTGCATAAAGTCATGTTCACAGTTTGACTGTATTGTGAGTGTTACATCAAAATGGGTTTCCTTTTGCTGCCTTTGTTTCATCCACTATGTTCTTCACTTTGCATTTCAGCAAGGGAAATTGGATTTTTTTTTTCTTTATACCATTCAACCTATCTCATCTTCTTCATCTTTTGTCTGAACTGTTTTTTCTTCTAGGTCTCTCCTTGTAACCAGATATATTGCACTTTCTACTTTGACTTATTTTTCTATGTCCGCATACTGAGGCCTGCATTATAAACTTTCAGAAGGAGCTTTTTCTGGAGTTAAAGTGAGAGATTCTCTGTACAGTGCCCAGTACAAAGGGTCTTGATGCTGTTATAATCTGTAATGAAGACACTGTATCTTTTGAATTTCTTATTAATTTGAACTTTGATATGTGTTCTGTGCTGCTCACTTACTCTGTAGTGGTAACCATTGTTTTATTTTCAGCATACTCTGTTTGTTATTTTCTATTATATTTCTTTAGCAGTCCTAAAATTCATTATTTTTTTAAATGTCTTTGTTGTGCTCCGAATGGTGTGGACTCATTTTCTGAATTGTAACTATTGAACCTTAGTATAATGTGTAAGAGAGGATGTATTTTTTTAAGGCAATTTACTTTCCATGTAGCATTGGATTTAATCTGCTACATTTATATTCCAGTCCTCCTGGAGAGTCTCAGTCTGTTCTAACATTTCATAGCTTTCGTAAATACGGATTACTTCAGCTTTGCCATTCATGGTTTAGCTTCTGTTTTGCTTTGTTGACTGAATTTATGAAGTTGTGTTTTCCTTTTGTCTCTAGTAAATTCATATCTTGGCATTTGTCATGAAGGAAGACTTGAATAGGGCATCTAGTAATTCCCAAGTTTAGGAACTGATCTGTGCATCTGATTGTGGGCCAAAATCCATTAAATTGAGAATTAATGTATTTCAAGAAACCTTTATGAACAACTTGGAAGTCCAGTTTTTCTTCTTAGTATTGGATTGAGATATTTTTAAAAACAAAACCACCTTCCCTCCCCCCCCTTAAACTTTTTATTTTCCATGCTTTTTAACCACATGTGAAACTTTAATGAAATTAATGACCTAAAGGGGAAATGTTGCAGGTGACAGAGATTATTCCCCAAAAATGTTATGTTGGTTTTCTTTTCTTTTTAATTTGTTCTTTGAGGAATTGGGAGATCGTGGCAGCCACTAACCTAAATGCAGTACTAAGCCCCCAATATTTATGTCCCCGTTTGAAGTGCACAGCTACAGTTTACTGTTGATTTATTTTTTTTTTTTTAATTTTGAGAGGAAGCATCACAGTTGATACCAATAATGCTGCTGCTTTTCAAAGCTGAAAAAATATACCAACCAAGATCTTTTAATTCAATATTAATTGCATTAAGGAGGAAAACTAATACAATTTACTGGGGTAAGCTTTTGCTGGCAAGCTGAAATGTATTCAGCATGCATCCAGGCTGTTTTGAATAGTAATTGTAACTGGCATTACTGGTTGTGTTTCTAGTTCCTTGCTACACTGTATGGAGCTTTATAAACTTTTACCTAGAGTGATTGTTGGTGCTTTCAAGAACACTTTGTGGTGTGATAGTCTAGGTCCATTTTCTGTAAGAAAATCATGTTGTAATTTGTTTTTAAAGTGTCACTGATGGACAGAAGACACCCAAAAAAACCCTCTTCTACGCTTTTCTGTTGTGTGGGGTTTTTCCATTTGATGGTTGGGTTGTTTTTTGGTTTTGTGTTTTCCCCACAGTGCAGTGTAATTGAAAGCAGTCAAGCCCTTACCAAATGCTCTGCAAGTCTTCTGGCAGGAGGGGATTGACTGCCTGTGCTTTATTCTTTATCCTGAGATTGTTTCAAGAGAATTCTTTCCCCCTGAAGCCAGTATGCGGGAACAGGTGGGTGAAAGAGAAGAGTTCATGGGAAAGAGACACAGACTAGCAGAAAATACAAGCCTGAAAGACTCTTTCAGGTTTTGGCTGCTTTTGTACTTAGAGCTTATAAAAACAGGTCTTGAATGTTAAATGGAGGAAGAAAATGAAACTTTTCTACTCCCATTTGACGTAGTTTGTGTTAAAATTTTATTTCCCTTCTGGTAATGTAGCCTCAGCTATAGTAGCGTGAGCTGGTGTGTAGTTGAGGTTCCATTTTGATACCCTGTATTTAAAGTTGAAATACATCTTAGCATAGTGGTGGTGGTAGTTTTTTGAGGGTGGGGAGGGTGGTTTGTGTGTGTTTTGTTGTAGTGTTGTGTTGTCTTTGGTGGCGTGGTTTGGTTCTTTTGTGTGGGTGGGTTCTCTGTGAGGGGCATAATATAAACCATGAAACAAAATTCGGATAGTGACTTCATGAGCAGACTAGCAAGTGTGATGTTATTTTTCACCGTAGTATCACACTGAAAATAAATGTACTGTTAATATGATACCAGTAATCCGAGTATTTTTAGTGTATAAATTGAAATATTATTTCAGTCATTCAGAATATGTGTGTGTCTCTGAAGAAGTATATGAATTATGTGATATAAAGCTGCAGGTATGACCTCTGGAATGTGCTGTGTTGTCATGTATCTTTCAAGTAGCTCTGATACAACTTATGATTAAGGTTGCATTATATGTTCCACTAAATGTGTCTTGTGTTATGTAATTTTGCAGAATTACCTAAAGCTTCTCACGCCAAGTGTGTGGTTTAGGCTGAACTATAATGAAAACTTCAGTTAAGACAGTGAAAAAGTTTTCAAGAATGAACATAGGGAAAAAAAGATTAGTATTTGAAAACAAAAAATAGTCTTCTTAAAAAAATTTGAGAGGTTGCTAAAGTGAGTGCTTTTATCATTTTGTCTAGAAGTCTGCGTAGATTCAAATGAGATGGATCATATTTGCATTTGAGCACTTAAATGTCCAGAAAGACTTCCCTGCTGAGTATGTGCTGCATGTCCGTCCAGTTTCTCTTACTGAGGTACCTTATCATGGATAAGCATGCTTTACTCCAATGTGAGGTGGCCATGTAATTGCAGCTGTCAGTTTCTGTGGATCTGGGGAATGGACTTAAGAGAACATATTCACTTTCCTGTGTTGTGAGCAGTTCCTTTGCTTTCTTCTGAAACTTCAGCTTTTAAGAAGGAAATTTTTTTGATTTATAGTAACAGTTGGGAAAATGCTGTGTTTAGACAAGAGTCTGGTGATGTAGCTGTCCTCCATGGTTTGCAGACTGTTTGAATGTATTAAGCATATGTTGGCTGGGAACTAGAACTGAGTGAAGAATGGCAGGAATAGAGAATGATCTTCCACAGGTCAAAAAATGGGACTTGAGTATGGAGAAAAGACAGCTTGGGAGCAGGAGAGAACTTAGGATGAGGAGAAAGGGCAAAAGCATGTGTCTACTAGAGGAAACTGCCTGGAGTAAACCCAAAGTTTTGGAGTCTTGCCATGTCTTTGCTGTCGGGAAGTATCTGTGAAACCCAAAGGCAGATTGCCTCATTCCTCCTCTGCTGCTGGACAGTATCTTCTTCTCCAGTCAGTTAATACCTTTTTTCATGTGGCAGAGGTCTTTGAGTGTAAAAATGCCAGCCTAGCGGACTGGTTGAATTTAGCAAGTTGCCAGCAGTTGTGGCAGTAAAACTGATCCATAAGATGTGCACAGATAGGGACTTGAAGGGATGCTTCTTTTTCTCATAGGAAGAGGGGTGTTTCTGATATTGGGGGATCTCAGGCAGCACTTCTCTGAAGCATTTTTGTTTTTTTGGTGATTTTTTTTTTTTTTTGGTGTATGTCATTTGGCTGGTTTGTTGGTGTTTTTTTTGGGGGGTGGGAGGTGGGGAGGAGTAAGGACTGGATTTGTCTCTGTGAAAGTTGCAGGATTTTACTATCTTGCTACTGGATTTGAGGGACTATCACAGGTGACTTGCAGAATAATGATGAGCTTATTAGTGAAGCAAGGGATAAGTAAGGAAGAGGAAAAAGTGATGATACTTTGCTTCATGAATAATGGTCGCAATTACCTGAAAACTTGTCAATTATCTTAAATACATTGCTTAAGACGTCTGTGTTTTTGTTATGCTGTGTATGCATATTGTGCTGGATTTTGCTGTCTCAAAGTAAACTTCTTACAAAAACAAAGAAAAAACCACCAAACAGCAACAAAAACATCATCTATGTAGAAAAGATTTATTTCATAAAGGATCTGAATACTTATTAAACAGACTCTTGAGCCCTCAAGTGCATTGTAAAGTCATGTTTCCTCTTTTGGGTAGAGTACACCAAAGCATCCTATAAGTATATTCAGTTTTCAACTTAAAAGTTAAACATGTGCACTGAGTGTTTTGACAAATACTCAAGCTTGGGATATGGATTCTAGGATCAATTGTCTCAAGTATCTTAAGGAAAAAATCACATTTGTAGGCACTCTTTGATTTCTTTATGGTGTTTCATCAGGTTGTTCATAAAGGTCTATTTCCTAGCAAAGTGTGATTCCTTGAGATTTTTTAGAAAATACCTCTTGGTGTTAAACAGGAGATCATTAACTTAAAGATGTAATGAGGTATAGAACAAGGCAGTGTACATTTATTTACATGGAAAGAAGCATTGTGCTTATTCCTAAAGGTGTTATCTTATTGATGAGGTGTCTCAAAGCAGGGCTTAAATATCTGGTAATAGTAATCATTATTGTTGCTGATAATAATTGTGGATTAGAAATCTGAAGAATGATTTCAATTAATAATGGCATTTTTTCTATGTATTTTGTAATCAAGTTTGTATGAGAATATTGTCATAGCTCCCAGGGTAGTTACAATGTGCAACTCTAAAAAAGTTAGTAGTAATTTATGAAGAAATATTAACCTCTTCATGTTCCTGAAGAGGGTGCAATTGATGTCTTTTGAGGCAGGTTTGTGGTTTGGTTTCATTAGGCTTTAGTTGATTGCTGTTGTGACAGCCCACATAACCGTGTCACTTGGAATCTCCTGGCAAAGTGCGTAAGCCACCTTTGATCTACCTGTAAAGTAATGTACCTTTATGAAGATATCTTCAAAGTAGTTCTGACTTGTACTGAACAAAATACTCCGAGTGCAGTTTTGACTATGGTTACCTCACCTGTCAAGGCAGATCTGCCCAAGGGAGGACTGATGCTGCATGCGAGCCCGGTATTTTGTGTAAAATGGAAAAAAAGGATGATCAGAAGGCCTAGCTTAGTTTATTTTACTCTGATTACTTATAGAAGTAAGAGCAGTATCGCTAACCAAATATTTAGTACTGTTTACAGAGTAGGCAGGCCATCTACAGTCTCATTGTTCTTAGTGAAAGTGCCGTTATAGTCGAAGGGAGTGAGTGTGGTTGTGTGTTTATCAAAATGAGAATCCACCTAATAGAGCAGACAGCACTGTAGTTTTTGTCAAGTGAGTATCTGTTTATCATGTAGAGGGTTAAAGAGATTGTGAATCTGCCTGTACTCTGATAGTCAGTGGGGTTTTGTCATACTATAAAAATACTCTCAATTGAGGTTTTTTGTAGTTGAAGAGCTTTACTCCTTCTTGAAGGAAAGGAAACTTTGAAAGATGGGCTGAGTATGTTTTAACATATTCAGCTGTAAATTAGACTGAACATTCTGTTCACTGTGTGGAGTAACAATAAATAAAATAGGGCAAATAACAGCTAGTACCTTCCACTGCGGTTAAAAAAAAAAAAAAAACCCAAGTAGCGATGTTCTTGTTTCTCACTTTGTCAGAGCTTGGTGCTTTAGTGGTAGTTGATTCTCTTCATTAAAGCTTTGCTGGCTGGGCATGTTTAGAAAAAGTTGCCTTGCTGATTTCCTGCCTGCTGGTAATGTGTGGAGTCAGATGGCTGAACTAATGTGCACTACAAAAGGATGGATAACAGTAAGATTAGTATACTAATATGTCTCTTCACTTTAACTTGAGTTCAAGTCTGGAAAAATACTCAGGTTTAGTAAAAAAGATAATTACAAACAGCCTTTGCTTTTAACCTTGAAGTTAGGCCTCAGTTGTGTAAGATTTAGTTTGATTGTTGCCAGCTTTCAGTTCCCTGGAGAACCGTGTTTACATGGGTGTGTTTATCTTCTGGAAGAGTATTCAGGTGTATGCATTTGTAGTGAATTCAAGCACACCTTTTTTTTAAAATTTTCTCTACATTGATGAAAAAGAAGCAGCTTTTCAAAGCTGACAGGTTATCTTAATCACTCCAGTGTGAAATGGAAGTTGTTTAATAGTTGTTGTAGAGGAATACCGTGACAGATTGTAAGTCATGCTTTTTTCTGTATGTACTACCTAGCATAAATACAAGCATTATTTTCATCCTTTCAACACCTTGGTTAAAGTTTTTAATGATACTAAAGTTTTTTCCTTGTATTTCTCATATACACATTTCTGTCACTAGTTGTGCTTGTATAGTAAATTACAATTTGCAGTAAGGTAAAACTGTGGTTATTAGCATATGTAGTGTTCTTAATGGATTATTTTTAAGACTAGTGCTTGAAATAAAAAGCTTAATCTTACTGTACATACGATAAGCATCATACAGCAGTTTGATAAACGATCTGCATACAGAATTATTTTCTTGGTATGTGATCTGTCTAGTTTGTTTTAGTTGGAAGACTGTCTTGGTAAGGAGTTCCTATCCCGAGCTGTCTATTATATATGTTATCTGAAAACAGATCGTGTTTTGATTTAACAGTTTTTTTTTACCCACCGAAATAATAACTTGCTATGGTGGGTTCTTCTAAAATAGTGTGTCTGAAATTCGGAATTTTTTTTACTGTTGCATTTACTTGTGGCCTGTTAACATCTCTTTAATTTTACAGCACGTGCTGCCCTTTTAACTCCTGTTCTGATGGCAGTTGTCAGTGTATTGATAATGAGCAAAATCTCTTCTTTTTTGAGCCAAACTCTTTATTTTTTTCCTGTGAGTGGCTGTCTGTTTTTACATGATCCAAATATCCTTTCATAAGTATTTTTTTCTGAATGAGGTTGACCAAAATTGTATACAGCATTTGAACAGAGTTGTTAATGTAATTGTTCTATTCTTTCTTGAAAATACCATACAGAGCTACATCAATTAAGATATTTGCTCTTCCACTGCTGTCCCTGCCTGGTCCCTCCTGGTCAGTGTGTGATTTGGTAAGGGTTCTTGCATCCTGTCAGTGTCAAACAGAACATTCTTCATTGATGGGGGGAAACCCCCTAGTTGTGCATCATTAACCGTTCAGAGTGAGATTCCACTTTTACTAGTTCATTTTTAGAGATTGTTCAGTTCACCCTTTGAGATTTTCATTACCTTTGGTCAACATCCTCTTAATTAGTTCTACTTTTAGCACAGGTGTTGCCACTTTGGTTTAGCTTATACCTTGAAGAGCTTTTCTAGTTTTCACTATTTCTTCAGTTAAATTCTGTGCAGAGTGTTGCATAGGAACCTCAATTTGGCACTGCTCTGTTTGCTTAGGCACTGTCATAGTTACTGTGTTAGCCTAGCACAGTCTAACTTTGGTAAACTTGTAGTATGCTTTACAGACTTTCACACCACTATTTTAAGTTCTTCAACACTTCAGAAATTTGGCATAGGAATACAAATGGAGTAATGTGTCTGTCTGGAATATTTATTCTTGAACTAAATTTTGGAGCCTTTTCCTGCATGAGTACGTATTTGGTTATTGCACTTTCACCTCAGAGTTTCCAGTTTTTCTTTCCAACATTCATCTTTGACCTCTTCTGTTCAGATGATTTTGCTAACAAGTTCCATTACTTCATCAAAGTCACCAGTTTTGAAATCTAAGCTTAAATAAAATCTGTTGTTCTGTTTCTTCAAGGTTTGTAACTTGATTTGAGTATTCTCTGCTTACTGAAACCAAATCTGAAACATCTTTGTATGTTGGGTCATCAACAATGTAATGGATAAATCTATCCGTTTATCACATGCAGGAATATTTGACTACTGTATTAAGAATTGATGTCCGTGCTAAATTAAGCTTTGTAACTTAATAAGTATAAGCTAAAATATATATTGGGCACATATAATCTTTTAACACAGATGGGTAATACTGAATTTAGAGCTGTAGTTTGGTCAGCTGTGTTATCAAATTTCTTAAGCTCTGGTGTTGCTTATATATTTGGTTAAGTAGAGACTGTGATTAAGTAGAGATTTTGTTTATGTACTGCCTAACTCTGCAAAGTCTTCCAATACTTAAAAGTTAGTTTGAAGTTGCATAGTGCATCTTGATAATGTATTTAATGTCAGAGCAGTGCAATAAATAGTTAATGTATTTAATGTGGTAGATTACAAACTTGTCAGTGTTGGTATTTGTCAACCAAAAGTTGTTACTTAGAGTCTTGTGAATAAAATGCTGACAGAGCCAGGGTAGGGGAGAGTGTAGAACAATAGCGTGTGATGGGGAACAGCATGGTTAAAAGTGGGATTGTATTACTGTTGTACGTGACCAGTTAAAAAATGTAAATTGGGAATGAGAAGAACTAGTCAGTCCTATTCAAATGGATTAGATTCCAGTGGACGTGATGAAATAGTGCTTCGGGTATGTAGAGACATTGCTTTTACAAATACTGGAATAGCTTTGTTTTGATATGCTAGCAGGTTAGTTAGAGATGTTCACCTTATAACTAAGTCATTTGCTTATAATTAGATGTGTTTGCTGTCTCAGTCTTTGGTGTTTCATATCATTTTTTCAGATGTCACAGGTACAAGAACTTAGTGCCAAAATCCAGGTTTTTATGGTTATAAAGTGTCTTCATCAGCATCTCAATAGCAGTATAGTATTTTTTAATAAAGAATGCATAATGTTAATTTTTCATGACTAGTCAGCTAATGCTGACTTTTTTTTTCCTTCAACTCAGTGACTAAGTACGTGTGTATGGTACAGATAGATAGCTTTTTTTAATGTATCAGGTGATCTCTGCGTGCATATACTGTATGAGATTCAGCTTTATGACAAGGAAAAGACTGACACAAAGCTGTGTGAAAAAATGACAGAGGACATAGGATATGCATCTTCACTTCCCAACAATTCCTGAAATACTTTATATTAGCTATAAAGTTTTGAGTTCCCTGTTTGCCTTTGTATGTGGAAGATGTGGGCAATTTACTTTGGCCTTAAAACAGTAAAATAAGGAGAAGACTCCCATGACATTACTGTGTTGTTGAATAGTTAATTATTTTTGGGTGATCATGGAAGTGAAAAAAAATGCCCTCACTCCTTTCATACAAAAGACAAAGAGTGCATTAACCAGTGGAATGTTTTCCTGTAATTGGTAACTCTGTGGAGGACGGTTGTGGATGGTTTCCAAAAGACTTAAAAGATAACCTGCATGTGCTTTACAGTATTCTTTGTAAATGGTGAGTGTTAAGATGCACCCTTGGAAAGCAGGAAAGAATTGAATGGTGCTGCTATTTGGTTGTTTCAAGTAGTTTTTTTTAGTAGTTTTCACTATTTGATTTCCTGTAAGTTCCAAGAATAAACAAAACTGAAATTTAGAGAACTCCATCAGAATTTTAATTCTCCACTAAACTTCAAAACTGATTAGTTTGGAGGGTCTGAACCAGGAATTTATTTAAATTAGTTCATTTTCTTTTAAAGGTTGTAAAGTAGCATCTTGCTTCTTTCTTTTAGGCACTCCTTGCGCATACTGGCGGGATAGCATAGGGTGTGAGATGTCTTTGCTGATACTGAGGGGGTTCTGATGTGAGTTAGGCTGTTGTTTTCTGAAGTGCTCAGTATAGATAGATTTTGAGATAATGTCCTTCTGGCTTTAACTGGAGAGCTTCGCATTACACGACTGCTATGTTGTTCAGCATATATACAACTTATTTCATATGCTGAAGATACCTGTAGAAATTGGCCAGCAGTTGACTCTTGTGAATGGATGGGTTTAAGCGTAGGGAGCGTGGAATAGTGTCTGGGTAGAGAAGGTCCATTGCAGACCAGTCCATCTGCATTTAAAAAACAGACAGTAAGCTGAGGTGAAAGATACCTGTTTAAAGAACTACATGTGAGGAACTAAAACCATGGAAGTTCTGTCTGTTTGAGATTATATTGTTAAGCTGGTGTTTTCAAATAGCAAGAAAGGTTGTTGTTTAAATCTCATAGAATGGATGGCTCCTTTCTTTCATCTCTCTGATCATGATGAGTAGTTCGTGTAGAATTGTATTACTCCTGATTCTCCCACATCAAAGATATCCAAATCAGTTGTTATGTGGTTAGCTGACAAATACTTGATTCATGTTACTGGGTATGGAAAAACCAAACAAAAACCTCAAACAGATTTAGCAGCTCGATGTACGCATACCCGTGCTACTTATAACTAAGTATTTGGGGGCAACTTGCTGCTAAAGGGAGCTAGAGTAGAAGCTTTTTTGCAAGTGTAATAATTAAACCTGATACGAATGTGAGCCACCAAATCTGCTTCAGCAGTCATGCTGTGCTGTTGGATTTTACTAATGGAAAATATTTTGAAGAGTTTGATGGTGTTGATCTAACCCATGTTCCTTACAACCCATGTTCCTTACAACCCATGTTGTAAGGAAGTTTTGTAACAAGCAGAACAGTATATGTTCATTTACTTTAACTGAGTTATTATGTAAGCTTGATCTAATGCTGAGACTTAACTGAATATTCTGGATTTATTTTCCTGATTTTTGATGTTGACTTCTAAAACACTTAATTTTCCTCTACTCTTAAAAGTTTGAGTTGTACTGTTTTCTGTCTATCAGCTAACCACCTTGAGAAGCTTTCAGTTTGACAGAGATACTCACTTGGATGTGGATGAATAGTGTATGTCAGTTGCTCACTGATCTTAGTTGAAGATACCATTCAACTGTCCTCTTAGGAACTTCTAAATTGAGTTTTATGTTAAAATTTTTTAGGTTTTTTGGAGTGTAGTGCTGGGATATAAAGAGACACAGGACTTAATCTCAAATGTACAGCTTTTTGAGTTTACCAAGAAAATCAGGAGACTGTGTTTAATCTTCTTTATATTACCTTCTTAAGTGAACGCAGATTGCCATTGTCAGATGTAATGCAGGCTTGATGGACCTGTTGATGAGATCTGTTCTGGACATTGTGACATACCATTGTATTAAATAATGTAAATACAAGTTTTAGTAAGTGGAAGAAAATGAGTGACTGTTTGAAATTTGCCCGTTAATTATGTCAGAGTTCAATGTCATGCTCTAAACCAAAACATATGATGTATGAAAATCTGTCAGAAGTGGATTGTCTGTTTGATCAGCTTTGTTGCTTGATCATGTTTGCCTAAATTTTTATTTCTGTTTTTACTCTGTATTGGTTTTGTAAGGAAAGATGGTAGGGATCTTCTTTGCCTGGTGCTCAGGCATTTCACTGATTAATAGCAGGGGGTGGGTAGAGTAAGTGCTTGCCAACATTTTAGTCTGTGCACTGATGATGCATGCGGGGTGTACAGGTCCATGTGGCACAGTATTAAAAATGGCTTGGATTTTTGCTAGCGTTGCTATTTCTGCTGCATCAGCAATAGTAGCAAACAGCACGGGTGTTAACAGTGAAGACTGTTAAAATTGAGATTAATAAAAACAGCTATTTCTTTGCCAAGTAAGCATACTAAAGCTGCTAGATTAGAAAACACATGAGTTGCAATGTTCCACCAATAATAAAGCACTTAAAAGCTTTCTGTTGACATTTATACAAAAGGAACAGATGAGTGTGCTCTATTTGGTTTTGAAGTTAGTTTGATACAAACTTTACAGCTGTCTACAACAGAAGGAATTTTGCAGGTTCTTCTTGCAAAAAGAAATGACTGAATTTTGATACTGAGAGTGCAGACAAATTACTGAAAGTGCTGCCCACTTATCGTTGGACTGACAGTTCAATCATTGAAAGTGTACTGCTAGATTGGTGTAGAGGAATGAAGGGGAAGAAACTAGATTTTTCCAAGGCATTAAATTTGGAATGCAAACAGGTTTTTATTTTTTTGGGTGACACTGCTGCAGGACTTGTGCGCCATATTTTCAGTGGTGATGTCCAGAACTTACAGCTTCTTTTTCGTCTATTCTGAGAGAAAGTGCTGATCAATTGAGTACATAAATGGGACGATGTCACATGGTTTTGGATCTTGTTTTAATTTTTTATAATAAAGGTTGTGTTTACATTTGGTATGTGCTGTGTCAGAGATTCCTTTTGGGCAGGGAGTGAACATCAGCACACTGCTCATCTTGTAGTTTGAGCACATGCTCTGTGTTAGCCTTCAGAACACCTTCAAGAGGGGCTATAATCCACCTGTCTCTAGAGATTTTCTCATAAGAGCAAAATATAATAGTTAAGTACTTCTCTTTTTTTCTCTCCATTCTTAGTTACATTTTTCATGTGCTTTGTTTACGATATTATGGGATGCTGTTTGAAGAAAACACTGTGTATTATATAAAACTAACTGGTACCTAGTTGCAGTTGTCAGATTCACGGGTAGTGCTTTAGTGGAACATGGAATGGATTGTCTGCCTGGATAAGCCCTGGATCTGTATTAGTTGTTACTGTATGTATGTATATTAGAATGTGCGTAACTTTCATTTACTAGTTTGGTGACCCATCCGATTGCAAAAGAATCAGGAAAAAATGTATGCGGTTACTAAGAAGTACTTGTTAAATTCTAAATTGATGATCCAGCATGAATTGTGTGCAGTAAAAATATTTTATATGGATATTAATGTTTGCATGCATTTTGTTGCATTTCACATTAAAAAACCTGCAAATATTAAACTTCTTAGTAGCACAGAATGAGAAGGGACTTGAATCAGTTGTTTTCCCCGCCTGCCCCCTCAGCTCACTGCATGCTCATTACATGAATTTGAGTGGACTTACTAAAGTTGTCTCTGGTTGATAGTTATCAGAATTTTTCAGTTTTCACAAAAATTATTCTGGAAATATTGAAGGTATTATTTACGCTTGTTTTTAGTGCCATAGTCTGTAAGAAACAAATTTGTTTTAAGAATGACCTTTTCCTCTCGAAATACATAAAATTATACTGTGTGTAAAAAAAAAAAAAAAAAAAAAAATTGGTGTCTGATATTTTGGGCATAATTTGATTTCTGTGAGAAAGTAGAAAACTGAAACTGAATGTTCTATGCATCACTGAGATCCAAGTACCATGTAGACTTCTAGATGTATGAACATAACTTTTTCTCACCATGCCCCTTACATTTTTAACTTTAAAAAATTTGCTCATATTATTTTTTTTTCATATGGAAACTAGCTTGTTGATTGAGAATCTTTGAGTGTGGTGCTTTGCTTCCTTAAGGAAGCATGCTGACTGGTGTTAGATGTTTTTAGCATTTTGATTCATTCTGAATCTCTTGCTGATTTTTGCTGTTGGTTCGTTCCACTGCCATTTGCTGTGTATTGTAAAAATCAAAAATAATAGATAAGTGGCTCTTCTGTGGCAGATAAACACTTATTTTCTTCAGTTTAAAAAATTAAATTCTGTGTGTGTTGATGGCTTAACATTGTGTTAGACTTAGGAAAGTAACACAGGCATCAGTTTAGCTCTCTTTAAATGGCTGTAGCTAAATGGGAGTGAATTGTTATTGTCAGAAGATTTGTTTTGGTTCTTCAAAGTTTTAGTTCTAGCTTAAATTGCAATGAAGAATGCATTGGTTTAAAAACTGGGTCCAAGTCTGCTCTTCTTTCAAAAGATAAGCTTTATAATTACGAAGAAGCCTTCATGATGAGAGATTCTAAAGCTGAGGGCATTGGGAATGAGGCTGGTTTGCAACTCTGAAAGTGATGGGAGAGGAAGAGTTAGAACCTTTTCTGTGATTTCCTACTTTGAGTATGCTTGCTGAGTGGTTTACGTAAACCCATTTTACCTTGCAATCCAACAGTCTTAAACACATGTGCAGAGTCTTACTTCCTTTAAGGGAATGATAATTGACAGAAATTGACAGCTGAAAAGCAGTAACTTCTGGTGGTTTTTAGTGTCATGACAAACATTCGTATGAACACAGTCCTTCATGTGCTCAAGAGGGAAGAGTACTTTATTGTTAAGTGTCGTGAGGAAATCAAAGAAGTACACCTCTGTAGATAAATGTAGTCAGTATTAACAGTGTGTCCTGCTTCAGATCATATCTTAGGTGTTAGAGAGGTTGAAAAATACCATCTGTAGATGAAGGAAATTATTACATTACTTGCATAGTTTTCAGGGACAGAGGAAGAAGAATGTTCTTCTGGACCAGAGTGCATGTCATTGCTACCATAGGTGACTATGTCATGCCATGTTAAGGTGGAACAAGATAATTACACTGAAACCAGTTTGTCTTTTTTTGAGTCTATTCATCCACTGCCCTGCTGTGGGAAAGACAAATTTGTCATTTATGGCTAAACTTAGTACTTAAAACATGCAGTCCAGCTGTCTTGGGTCAGAGCCACCACGGTTGCTCTCTCCCCTCCCACACCCGCCTTTCCCCCCCCCGGTAAGATGGGGGAAAGGATTTTAAAAAAAAAAAAAAAAAGGTGGAACCTCGTGAGTTGAGGTAACGACACATTTTAATAATACAACATGAGAAAAAGCAGAATACAATAATAAGACAAGATATAGAATACAATGAAAACACTGATACAATGGAAACCTTCTCACCACCAAGAGCTTCACAAAGACCCTCACCACTCTCCCGGCTGGCTTCCCCTTATATCCCAGGCCTGGGTCAGCATGGTATCCAGTATCCCTTTGGCTATGCCCACCTCCCAGCTTCTGTGAAAAATTAACCCTATCCCAGCTGAACCCAGGACACCAGTGTATTGTTAAAGGTGAATAATTTGGATTTTGAAATTCATCATGAGAGTTTCTGCTTCTACCAACAGTAGAAATGGGCACCTGGATCTTTTACAAGGGAGGCCTGTTACTGCATTTGCAGAGCTCCCAGGTTTTAGAGGTATGGTGAAGCCGCTGTATGCTTTTTTTAGCCATATCTATTATAATTAAGTATCTCTCCTTACTAACTTTCTTTTAAATCTCTAGAGTATTATACAACATAATTACCACTGCAGTGTTAAGTTAGAAGTAAAGTGGTTAGAACTATACTTAGATGTTCCCTTTGAAAGTAAAGCTTTCCTTATTTTGAAACCAGTTGGCTTTCTGTGAGATACCATGGTGGAAGAATTTGGAAAGAATTGTCAATATGGAGGAGCTAAAGCCTTGCAAATGAACTTGGGAGGTGTGATTTCATGAGAGACATGCCAAAGAAGCTTTTGAGAAGGGAAGATGAGAAATCTGCTTGGTTGTGTGTTAGAAACTATGTGAAATCTAAATAAAGGCTGTTTACTTAAGTTCCTCTTAATGATATGTGGATTTAATGGTAAAAAATACGAAGGTATGTTTTGAGGATGTGGCCTTCCTACTTTTGTACTACTTCTGTCCTCAGATTAAGTATTTTTAAGTATTTCAGAACAGAATGAAACAGATACTTGCTAGAGGTGAGAGTGGAGCTTTTAGCTTCTCTTAACTTGCTGCTGGTGAGGCTTTCTGCATTTGGACTGCACTTCTGATAAACTCTTGAGGGAGGTGCTGCAAATACAGTAGCAGGTCTATAGATACGTGTAACTGCTTAAAGTGAGTGGCAAAGCTGCAAGATACTGGAGTCTAGAAGCTTGAATTTGGTTTAATGGAGCCGGTAGAAGGAAATGTGATCAAAATTCAGTGCTTTGGTCTGGACCCTTGTTGAGGCGATTGAACGAGAGGCAGATAGCTGAGAAAACTGCTGTTAGGCATAAAAGAAAAAAATCTTGAAAGGTATGCAAAAAAGATACAGCAGAATCTGGAAAAACCCAGGCTGCATATTAAGCAGAGGAGTAACTTCAAGAGTTGTGTATTTGGGAGAATGCTTGTGGTCGGCTGGGCTGACAGGTTGGGAAGGAAGATCGGTTGTGTTCTAACCATAGTTAGAAGTGAGAGAGAATGGGTGAACTTGAGATTGGATCTAATTACTTTGTAATGTAAGCAGTAGTTCTTCAGTTCTGCCAAATACAAGCTAAGCGAAAGAGAGGCTCCTAGATGGCGTATTATACAGAAAGGAAGTTTGGAGACCAGATTAGCAGTTAAAGAAAGACTGGAAATACTTGCTTGTTATTTCACCTGTTGCTTCTGAATGGTTCTTCTGAGGTCTTAGGGGAAGTATCTAAGACGAGAGAAGATAAAATGCCAAGAAGCAGAACCAATAGCACTTAAGGAGCCGATGATAATGCTGTTAATGTAGCTGACTGTGCCTGTCCTGGTGTTCGTCAGTGTTCCCAGCAGCTTCAATGTATAGAGAGAATATAAAAACCTACATGTGCAAAGAAAACGAAATTTCAGGTGTCTGGTCCTGTAGTGCAGTAGAAAATCCCGAGTTGGTAGATGTCTTTATTCTGTATAACGTTTGAGGCTTGATAGATGGCCTAGGTTTTGCACAAGCCAGAATTAGTGGTAGTCCTCAAGACAGCTTATCATGCTATCTGTGTGTGCTCTGAATGCTCAGCTCTGCCATGGTGTGAATGTGATGTACGAGGATTTGCAAGGGACAGATGAAAAGAAGTGTTCTTTCTCTCCTGTGAAAACTAGGATATCTAATGTTAGTGATTATATTCTACATGAAAGATAGAATTTAAAATGAGATTTTCAATGCAACTACTCTGTAGCTGCCAACTATAAATAAAAATGACCGTGTTGTTCCTTATGCTTCAGTACTTCCGTAGGCTACGTAGCTTGTTTCAGTGTAGTGTAAGTTAATGGAAAATCTGAAGAGAATGAAAAGGAAACAAAGTCTGCCAAAAGATAATAATATTGGTTCAGAGAGATGTGCTAAAGAATTTCTTTATGTACTGAAGCCAGTATAAATACTGCTTGTAGTTCTGAAGATTTTTGTTCCTGTTGCCAGAATTGTCAGTGGAGAAGCAGCTGTGGATTTTTTCCTTGAGCTATGATTATGTGATGACGAAATTAGTGTTCTCCATTCTGAACAGGTGTTAACCACCAAATCATTACGGAGCATACACAATTGAGTAGGTCAGTTTCCAGTGGAGAAACAACTTCTTGAATATGCGGAATAGGTTTGTTAGTATTAATTCAGACTAACTCCACTGGAAATCAAGTCTGTTACGTTTCTGAGATTCATAGTTTCTGACAGTCTCTCTGTCCAATTTAGCTTTTCAAGTGGTGCAGTGTCACCTATAAATCGTTTACCAGAGAAGAAACAGATTATGAAATGGAGGTTATATTAATCTCTTGTCTGCTGCCAGGGTTTCAAGTGACTTCTCTTTTCTGTGGCTTCCTGGGGTCAGATGAGAACCTAAAATTTCTGTTTTCAGTTTCATTTCAATTCTGAAGATTTTGAACCGTTGTAACAATTCTAAGTAAATGACTAGAATTATTGATATCTGGTTTTGCTTTACTATTGTAAGTCTTAATGCTTTGGGAACAATGCTTGTTTAAATGTTAGTTTTCAGTTTGGAACTTGGTCAATACATTAATTTTAATTAGTTCTTTGGTAATGTTAGAATAAAGTAATTGAGAAAGTTTTATACTAGTTATGAAATATGGGAGGTTTTATTCTTATAGCAGCAATTTAAATAAGTTTAACCGTTCTAGAAATTAAATATGTTAAATATGTTTTTTGGTTAAATAACAGAAAGCTTTGTGTCCATTCTCAGATTGTTAGAGTTCAATGAAACTAACCTGGGTTCAAATCAAATTATCAGTTTTTAAGTATCTTGTTTATAACTACTCAACTCCATCTTGCAAATAAATGCCTCAAGGTGTGTGTAATACGGGTGTACTTGGTAGAAACAGTATTTTTAAGGTCACTTGTGACGTTCCCTGGTTCTGTTGAGGAGGTTTTCATTACTGTGCAGTGAAGTAGCAGGACTTGTGGGTGTACATAGAGGTTGCCCAGTTCTCTGACACCATCCGTGTCTTAATTTCTTCATTAACTCACTGGGCGTAGTCAGTAGAAGAATATTTACTAATTTGTTGTCACACCATGTGCTTTGTAACTGCACCCTTGAGTTGTCAGATCTCTCATTGCTAGAGGATGCACCTTTCATTTCCAAATGCTGTAGTTAAACTGATAACTGTATAGATGCATTTTTGCATTTTTTTATGCTAGGTACAGATTTCGATTTTTTTTTTTTTGCTTTCTAGATGCTTTATTATTAAAAAATACATACAAGAACTATTTTTATACACCTTTTAAATGATGTGAACAATCTTGTAAGTGTTCTAAGGAGCTGCACATAATTTTTATTTGAAGAGTTGAATTCCGTAAACAGGATGAGTAGGCATCAAATTTACAGACCTGAAGAAAACATTTAAGATGGGTGCTTCACTTTAAAAAACAATCAAAAAAACCCTGCCCAAATTAAAGAAAACAAGAGTAGATTTTTCTTTCAAGTTACCATGATGCTCATGAAGAGAGGAAGAAAATGGCATTAAGATTTGGGAAAGATTAGAAAGAGAAGACTGTTATTCCAGATTATACTCTGTTACTGTATTTAATACCTAATATACGTTTTTCCCCCCACAGAAATTAGCAGAGTACGGAAAGACATGTATAACGACACATTAAATGGTAGTACGGAGAAGAGAAGTGCAGAATTACCAGATGCTGTGGGACCTATTGTACAGTTACAAGAGAAACTATATGTGCCTGTAAAAGAATATCCAGATGTAAGTATGTCTTTTTAGTCCCTAAATTATTTTCTGATCCTTGTGGTCGTCTTTAAATGTAAATTTCATGTGATGCTACCCTTGGATCACACTGAATTGCTTTTGACAAGATACTTCTTAGGGAAGAAGTGTATGTTCCACTTGATGGCTTGATTTGTAGTGAGTGTGAGTGGAAGAAGGCTGTGTTGAATACCAAACTAGTATGGATTATAAAGCTGTAGATCTGAGATCTGAATTAGCTTGTTCATTCAGCATTGTCAGTCCTGAGACACTGCGTAGTGAGGTTTATGAGGGAAGTAGTTCTTGGGACAGTGTTTTTTCCTCTTAGTAGGTCTCTAAAAGTTAATTGGAGAATCCATAGAGACCCTTTAGAGATGTTTTGGAGAATCTACTTAATCTTAATTACTGTTTGTCCCATAACTGTGTAATCAGTTCTGTTGCATATAGAAGTGTCTTTATCTTGGAGTTGTGGGGTTATTTTTTCCCCCTTAAGCAAAGCCCCTTGCTTGCATGCCAATGTCATGTTCTCTGTTGGGTTTTCTGTTCTATTATACACCTAACCTTTTTGAGGGAGAATGGTTTCATTTAACTAGAAGAATAATTTAAAACTCCTGTGGTCTGAATGGTTTCTTAAAACAACTAGGGAAAAGTAGTCCTGTCAAAATCTACCCCAACCGTTTTCATTGATCACTGACAAAATAAGAAATTGTGTAATTCCTCCCTAATAGAATTTAGAGGTCCTGTTGCAGTGGAGGAGTGCAGTGTCCAAGAGAGATATTTGCACGTTGAAGTGGTATAAAGTGGAAGACAGTACAGAACAGCAAAATCGTGTGGCTTTTCTTTGTATCATTAGTTAGATTATACTCTCCTAGTTGAGCTTTATTATTTTAATGCTGCTTAGAACATACAAGCTTCTAAATAAAACCTCATTGTGCCATACTCTCTTAATGAAATTAAGGGCAACTCGTTATTCAGAACAGAATATTTAGACAAATGGCTCTTCTCCCTTTTCAGTTTTCACAAAGTCGTTTTGTTACTTTTGGGTTAAAATACCTGTACTGGGAAAAGTGTTCAAAGCATTTGCATTGGCAATAAGAACATCTCTCTCCCCTTTGCTTCTGTTTTTATTCCAAATTAAATATATGCATGTGCATATCTGTATACATATATGTACACAAATATACATACATATCCTCACACCAAAACAGTGATTCTTTTGAAACTCCTGTAATGTACTTACATCCTGCAATGTAAGTAGCTCTGTACTTGGATTTCTGTATATATCTTAGAGTTATATTGCTTATTAACTTTTTGGAACGTAGCTTAATTGTTGAAATCTTGGTTTTATAACTGACTAATGCATCCTTTGCAAGCAGTTGCCTCAGTTATCGGTTCTAGTTTTTCCAGAACTTGGTGCTTGCTGTACCAGACTCATGAGATAGAAGGAAGAAAAAGGGGTTGGATTTCCTGTAATTATTATAAAGCTTTTCTTCTAGAAATCAAGGGTATAGTAGCTTAGCTCTTCACTGACATTTAATTATGAAATCTAGTGTAAACAAGCAGGAAAGAGTTTGTCCCGTGCTACTGTCAAAGCACTTGTGTAACTTTGGGTGTACGATTTCTCTAGCTACTGTTAGCTCTTTGTGTGCTTTCAGAAGAATGCCCTTGAAGTGGTCATTAATTTAGTTTAATAAACTCACAATTCAGAAGTTGGAGAGACTTGGGATTTGTGTACATGTGACGTGGAACAAAAAGGTAGTTGGTTCTTGTGAGATGATGTGAAATGTTTGCTAGAAAGTATACAGCTTCTACAGCTACGGTTGTTCTTGGCATTTCCAGCCTCACTGGGGAGCGAAGCCCAGCGTTCTCTGTGGGTTCCTCCTGCCTTTCTACGTGTTATCTGTGTTTGTTACTAACTACTCAGAATGTGATCGCCAGAGCCTCAATAACTGGTTAAACAACTAGAATATACTACTGCATACAAAAAAAGCTGTGGTTTTGTATGTGGGCCCTTTCTTAGATCTTTATTTAAGGTAGAAATTAAATAACCTGCTTTGCATTGAGGCTAGTACAGTGTTCAGAAGGTCTGGAGTACAGTGATTCCAACTTCTTTAAAAAAAAAAAACCTGTAAAATCTACTTGTAAGGATTAACCTGTAAAGATAACTTCATTGTAATCACACAGTGTTGTGGGAAACTTCATACTCACATCTCACGATTGATTTAATTGTTACCACATACAGAGAAGATATACTGTGCGGACTATCAGAGTGAGTTTGTCAGATAAATCCAGTTAATTCTTTCTATCACCATCATTCTCTTCCAAGTGACAATCTTGTATACCTTACAAAGACATAAGGATGGATAAACTTAAATATTTTTCAGAGAAGAGTGACCAGAAACAGTTTTCTGATGTATATTTAGTCATATTTTTAATATCAGACATTAAAAAAAAATATCAAACTTATGATATTCTGATAAATTTTTATTCTGGTTAATATTCTTGACTTATAATTTTAAGCATATAGGTTAGTTGACTGTAGTGAATGCTGAATAGTACGATAGTGCCATTTTGTGAACAGAATCCTTACTTAATTATGAGACATAAAAATAATGGTCTGCCAGAAGTTTAGACTAAAACTTATGTTTTAGATACACATCTATATAAACATACATATGCACACATGTTTATAAAAGTTGAAACAGTAAATTTTTGTAGCCTAAATGACCAATACCTCTTTGACTGTCCTTTGAGCACCTGCAGAGAGGAAAGAATATATAAAATTGAATTACAAAGCTAAAATAAATATGTAAAATCCTCTATGGTCTCTTAATTTAGTTTTTTATATGAGTGCTTATTGAGTATTTTTATTCTAAGACCATAGTTGATGCAAGATTCAGCTTTTCAGAAAACTGATAGCCTGAAACAGCTTGTAGTTCTGAAATGCCAACTGTGTACAGTCTGGATTTCTACTTCTGTACTAGTAAGTGGAAGGTATGCAGAAATCTTTCTAAGGAAGATCTAATTTTCGACTGTATGTTGTATTAATATGGAACATTTTCCATGATGTCATCACAGTCTGATCAATAGTGTAGCTGTTGAGGTGGTCTGTTTTCTGGCTCATTGTTTTTCCATTGCAAGCTACAGTAATGCAATTGTGTGTAATTGTATGTACTATTTTCTTCTAGCACCCTTGGAAGGTGTTAGATCTTTATAGAAATTTTAGTCATAAAACTGAGATTTGAGGTACTTAGCTTTTCTGAGCCATGCATGTGCTCCTGAAACTTGAGAGAGAAATGGTGTAGAAGGCACCCAGAAGATTAAATTCCATTATTTGTCCATAATTTGCCCTTCAATTAAAAATGTGTTCTCTCTACAGTTAAATCTTTGTACACTCATTTACGTCTTTGGTGTTAGAGTTTGAAGGCATTTCCAGTTCATGGAGAAATATCTTCCATCAGTTTAAAAAAGTAAGAAGAAAAGATGTCAGGAAAATTACTGAGCTCTTAGGAAGCCGAAGAATGAAGGATATGCTATTGTTTGTGGGTGAACAGTTAATAGTCTTTAGAATTTCTTATGCTTCAGATAAATGATTAATTTTCTTCAATTTCCCTGAAGAGCCGAGACTAAACTTTCTGTCTGATATAAATTTGAACAGTTTTTGGAATTGAATAAATGTTTTTCTATTATAATAATGGCTTTATTATTAATAAGCACCCTGTTAGCTCTGATTAACGTGAAATTCTCTGTTGGAACTCTTCTGTGGCTCTTCAGTAAAAATGTAAGAACTCAGTAATTATCGCATCTAAAGTAGCATGTCTTTTGAGTATACTGAAGCTCAAAGGCCAGCAGTGATAAACAGCTTGTGCGTACTTTCTGACCATTTTAGTTAAAACTGTTTAATTAGTACAACGGAACAATGAGCACAGGGATTCATTTTACTATGGGGAACTCGCTGACAAAACGTTTAAATCCTTTTTCAATTTGGTAATATCAGGGTTTAATAGCATGCCTAATATGGATTAGGAAAATGATAACATCCACTTTATTTATTGTTCTGATTCTTTTGTTTAAGCTCTTCATTCCCTAGTGGTAAACAGGGAAGGAGGCTAAGAGAGCTGGCCTTGTTTACCCTTGCAATGGGAAGGAAAGAGAGACTATAACTGGTGTTTGTAAATAAGTGTAGTAGACACAGAGTACCAGCAGTTCTGAACGAAGGTTTGTTGGCAAAAGGTCAACTACTGATACAAGCGGAAATGTATATGAAAAAAACTAAAATAGTTTGATTACTCATTTCCAGTCTGAATGAGATATTTGGGAAAACATTCTAGTAGAAGTAGTGGGAGCAAAAAAGTTAATTTTGAGTTTGAACTTTGTATACTTGAGAGGCTTTACACAGTGGTAAATGTGTAGAGTACAAATAGTAAGGGAACGGATTGATTGAGAAAGGTCCCCTTTGTTTAGATGTTGATAAAACTGAGATATGCCTTAATATTTCTATGAAGTTTTTTTACCCTTTCTGCCTAATGTTTTATTGGATATCCTTCTGTTACTGACCGTCCGATTGAATAAGTTTCTTTTGAGCCCTGGTTTGTGCTTGATAGCTTGCTTTTTTTTTTGCTAGCAGCTTGCTGAAAGAAGACATGCATTGTCATAATTATATTCAGAAGCAAGCCTGTCAGATCTGCAGAGTTTTTTTATTCAGAGGCGAAAGGATGGAATACATTGGGCATAAAATCCCCTATGAATGTAAAAACCCTGTCCTTTAGTCTCTGTGATAGTAATCTTGCAGGTTTTTTGGTTCAGCAATACTGATGAACTTGGTCCATATCTTACCTTTGTGAGAGTTATTTCTTCCCCATTTAACTCTTCAAGCATTGAGTGCAGTTAAGTTAGACAGGTGGTTACCTAGTCGTTTATCTGTTGGTGTTCTTATTTCCATTTTGATCTTACTTTCAAATTTTGCTCTTTAACTGTTTGCAGATATTCTGTCTTGTGTGTTTGTGTAAATAAAAGAAAAAGGAAGGAAGGCAGGGTCGAACTGAGACAAGTAAAGACTAAGTAAATAGCACTTGCTTTGGCTAGGAGCAGTGTTTGCCTTAATATTTTTCAAAGTAAATTTGGAAATCTGGAAGAAGAAATGAGTTGCATCTTGTACTGAAACACAAGTGAACATGTTCGTTAGGATACTAGTTATAATGCTTGTATTAGTAACTTCCTCAAATTAACATCATAGGATTAAGCATTTAGTGATGTCCAGTATGTATATGACACTTCTGGTAGAAAGTAGTGGACTGTTTTTCTTGTTTAGTCACCATACAGGTCCAACTCTTGAGGGTAGGAGTCCTCTAATCTGACATTAACAGCTAGTACTAGAGATTTGGGCACAATCTGTGCACCATGGATGAAGAGGAGTCCGTGTGTGGGGAAGTGAAGGGCTAAAGGAGAATGGTAGGCTAGAAGATGAGTCTGAACAGTTAGTGTGTTAGATGCCTGTTGTTTTTCTGTGAATGCAACATCTGAAATCTCGGGATAAATTAATCTTAGTAAAAATGGTTAACTTTGGGAGTGACAGAATTTGAGGTTGCAAAGGGTGTGTCCCACGGAGCTCTTGGAAGAGCAAGTCAAGACCTAGCAGTCAGCATTCATGGTGCTTGGTTTTGCCAGCATGGTGCCTTTCATTATGGCTCATCTCTCAATTGTCATTGTCTCTGCAAAGTCAGGCTTTCAGCGGGCATTCTGTTTTATCAGAGCTGCCTTCTCTAATACCTTCTTTTGTTTTAGAATTCTGCACTTCATGTGCATAAATTTCTTCAGTTCATAGGCTACAGAAATATTTAGGAGCGTGGTTTCGGTTGATCATGTACTACAACTCTGTCAGTTTGTGCTTGCTTTTGCTGAACTGTTTTCACTGAGAACTTTGTGTAGTAGCTCTTGCAAGGCTAAGTACAGAAGAGTTGTGTGCAAATACAGATAATGAAAGGTCAATTGTGGGGCACAGAGGTTTGTGAAATATTGATCTTATTTGTCATTGGTTTTTTGTTCAATCTGTTCTTTCAAGAGTTTATCACAGTGAATAAGGGTTTTATGTAGAGAGGAGGAAGTTCTTCAGCATGACATTTTTGCTTGCTCTTGTGAATAGGTCAGGTACACTTGGATACTTTTAACTTTTTGGTGGTTTTTTGTGAATTAACATCCTGGTTACTTTAACTAGGATTGGGGACTGCCGTAAACATGGAAATACATGAGTAGGGGCTAAAAATGTACTTAATGGAGCAAGGTAGAGCTGTGTTTAAAATACATATGTGGATTTACAAATTACTGTTTAGGCATCAGAATCTTTAGCGATGCACTCACTTATTCAGAGTCAAGAACTGATCTTCTCTTTTCTTCAGAGAGCTGAAGTTGACTCTGGAGGATAGGGTTTTGTAGTGTTTTTAAGGACGTAGGAAGTACAGAGAGAAAACCCCTTTTTTGAGAATGAAGACATTTTTAAACCTTTTTCCTCTGGTTAGTTGACAAAGGAGACTTATAACACTGAGCTGCTGTAGTTTCCCCAGAAACCTCACCTGGCATTTGTAATACCATGCTATCTTATTTTCCTTTTTTTTTACCCCCTTCTGTTCTTTTTATCCCCCCCCCATGATTTGGTGATATTTCTTGCTTTTTAGTAGCTGTGTGGTTTAAATATTACTGCTTGTACACTCAGATTTTTATGGAGTTGCCCTTGCAAAAGTAATCCAATGCTTTCTTGTCAGAGGACAGCATGAGTTCTGTAACTTCATATAGGTAGATCAGTGAAATGCAAGTCTTCACTAATTATCCTTGCTCTGTGTTTCGCTGGGATAAGAAGGCACCGAGCCCCATCCTGAATTGCTATTAAAAGTGGTTTTGAGTACCAGTCAAAATATCAGCCTGATATTTTCTTTCTATCTCTCCGAAGTCGTACACTCGGGTAAAAGTCAGCGTACGTGTCCTCAGTGCTAAAAGGTCTGTGGTTTATTACTAGATAATGTCTGCCCACAAGCCTTGACGTGCGTATTAATTTTAAAGAAAGTTGCCTTTTAAGCGAGAACGTGGACTAATTTTTTAAAGAGATATGCTGTTTTTAGGTTCTGCTGTTTCTGAAGTTCTTAACTCATTAGTATATTTTAAAGTGTATATCTCTTGTCAAGGAAAGTAATCTTGCATTTATAGCATTCATTTCTCATTAGATCCATAATTCAGAAGAACTGTATTGTTCTTCTCTGCATTTGCTTCTCATTGATGTTGGTCACCTGGCCCTTTTCTGTTATTTTTGTTGAGAAGAAGGTTGTACACAAATACCATCTTGTGGAGTAAACTTTCTGTTTAGATCTTTCTTCTTCTGTGCTTTGTTTCATAGCTTAGGAACTGTTGTTTACCTGCCTTAGTTTTGAACATTGGGTTTAGAATAAAACACAAATGCTACCTCAGTAGATACCTCTGCGTAGGAGAGTCTGAGATTGTGTAGCTGATAGGTATTAATCTATTGTTGTATGGGTCTACTCAATTTATTCAATTAGTCTCTGCTTTCTTTTTTTTTTTTTTTAAAAGCTGGTAATAAGGTAGCTGGACACAGTTGTTTCAGTTACTTTCGCTTAATATTAAGTTTTTATATGTTTCTTTTATCTTTATTGTTAAGATCAGTGTAAAATAGTTGAATTCTGTGAAGGCACCGATTCCTTTTGAAATTTCCTGCACTTTTTGAGACTCTGAGTATTAAATTTCTTTCATGGGAACTCAGTATGTTAAGGAGAGTAATGCTGGCTGATGATCAGCCGGTTCCTTTTCACACCTTAACTTGCAGTCCTTTTGGTTGTCTGCCGTTGGACAGCATAGTACCCCTGTCTCCTGGGAAGGCTCGTGCTCCTCTCCTAATGCTGTGCCACCCAATGCTTCATTTTAAGTTGCTTAGGTTTATCAATGCTTTTTCAGAAGCTTCTGTTTCTTTAGAGTACGGGCATAAGTTTGATCAGTATCTTTCAGCTATGTGATTTGTAAACAATCACAACGTGCTGACCTAAACATTGGAGTGCATACTAGTTACAAACATTGCGACCTGTAGTGTCAAAGGACACGGAGGGCTTTTCCCTGCTGTCAGTGGTGCAGGGAGTGTTTGCTCTGGGAAGATTGTCAGCTGAATTATGATTTAAAGTTGTTTTAAATATGCAGCAGTGTCTCAGATTATTCTATTTTACAGTCAAGTACAGGTGATCTAAAAATGTGAATAGCATGAAATAGGTATCTCTGTATTGCTGTTCCAAATTTATTGTTGTGATTAGCAGAAATGACCAATTGTTATCTTGTTCATGTATCTTAAGCAGTGATAATGCATGTATTATTCAAATTAACATGTTAAACTTCTGGGTCATACTGTTTAACCTAATTGTTTAAATTTTATAGTTCGAACCCATTTGACTGTATTTGATTACTGTTGTTCTTAAAGTGAACGACACTTGCATTAAAAGTAAAGCAAAGTTGCTGTCACTCAGCACAAAGACAAACATAGTATTTCTTGGGCTTTGAGCTCTTTATATTTTTTTTTCAAGTTAATTTGGCTAAAATGATATTTTGCAACTTTTTTTTTTGTTCCACAAGTGCAAGTATTGTCCTTGAGAGATGGAAAATTGTAAACAAGGGCTTGTGAGTCTTTCTGAAGGATTTTTGATTTCTTCGGGGAGTCAGTAGATGAGCAAGCTGAACGAGAGGGAGACCTGGACCTCTGGCTGTGTGACATAAATAGGGCTGGAAGGTGACTTAGAGATATGTTTCTACAGACAGGTAGATTGTCATGTGAACCTGAGGTATGTCTCAAAGCTTTATCATAATGCTTTCTTATGCCTTTTTTCATGTAGTGAATATAGGGTAGATCCTCTTGTGTTGGAATGAATGTGGTAGTGATGTTCATCACAGAGCTGTTAAATGTGGTAATGTCTGTTTCCTTACTTTAAAAGCCCCTGGGTAAAAGGCAAAAGCTAGTTAGAAATGAAGCCTGAGTGTAGTAATTTTTGATATGCTGGTATTTCAGTAGTGTTGTAATTGTAAAAGTTCAGGATAATAGATTCAATATGATTCGACAGGCACAGGTGCTATTATTACTGTAACGCTAGACTGTAATACTGCTGCTCTGTACTGCTTGATGCTGGCTGAAGCACAGAGCTCTATAGTGCATCTGTCATGAGAGTTATACCTTTAAAGTGCTCCTGAGCAGTTGGAATTTTTAAGGTGTTTCAGGAGCTTTTCAGTTTTGCCTTATTTGTCTTTTTATGTGTTACCTTCTTACAGACAGAGCAGTGAGTTAGGGCTTGGTAATGAAACACCTTTTAGTATTTTTGCATTTAAAGCAAGCAAGGTGCATGAGACCTTAAAGCGCTAAAGGAAATAGTTAGAGGGCTGTAATTTGAGAGCTATAATTTAAGATACCTTCTGCATTTCTGACCTGTTCTCCTGCAGTTCTAGGCTTGAATTTTGCAAACTTGCTGACTCTGGTGGCTGTACCTGTATATTGAACACTTTTGTAACAGCCTTTTCAGAAGGTGAATGGAGTTGTTCCATTTTTCACGTTAAAGATGGCCAACACTGAGAAACCTATTTATGGTTTTTTTTTTTAGTAGAAATAATTGGACAACAGCAAGTAGATGTTGAAAGCTACTAGTCCTTTTTCTTTTGCACTTGGTTGAAGCATGTCACTCGGAGTCTGTAGTAGACAAACACTACCAATTATATAACCCTTCTGGTTTTTGTTCTAAACTTTCGGGAGGGGGAATGCTTTTGTTTTGATGAAACTATTTTAAGTTACTTTCTGTGACGTGTTTCAGTATTTTTTCATGGTACAAAATTCTACACCTAGCTTGGTAAATCAACTTGTAATAAATCTAATGCAGTGCAGACTGCGTACAAAGCTCCTATGGCGAAGCACTATGTTTCTCTGTTTAAATTGTGAGTTTTTGTAGTTCTGATTGTTGAAATACTTTGAGTCTTTTCAATATATTTAAAGGCATAAATAAGTATTTCAGAAGTTGATTTATTTCAGACTAGGTGAGAATCCTGATTTCCCCCCCCACCCCTCCATGAATTCATGTAAATCAGTTTGTTTCTACTGTAGAGCTTTAATTCTATGAATCAGATTGCAGTTGTGTTACCAGTACTCAAATGTGTGTAGAAGTAAAGGAGTATTGGTTGTGATTACAAATTACAATTTAGTCAGTTAAATTAGGTAATTAAAATCAGTCACATGAATTGAAAGCATATTTATGTTTAGGAAGGTTAAATACCTTAATTTGTCACTGAATTCAGAAATTCCATAAAATGCCTTCTCACCCCCCATACAGTGGTTGAGTATGGAAACTTTCACCATAGCTGTCACTGGTGATGCCCACCTTTATCCACAAGACAATACCGTACATCTTTATCTTCCGTTTAGTTGCTCTATTGCTTGGTGTGTTGCTTTATCTTTTTTTTTTTAACTTTGCATGTCAAAGAGAGTGGTATTGTAAAGGAAATAAATAGTAATTACTATTTATATAATACATCTTGAAGGAGTTCTGATTGGGGAGTTCTCAATTTCTGTGTTACCTCACACCTTTCAAGGTGACCAATAAATTTATTTTTGGAATTTAGAATTATAAAACACTGAATAATTCAGCATAAAATCTGTTGCCTGAAAGGGATGCAGGATGTTGTCTAAAGTTCCAGTAAGTAATAAGATGAAATGAAGGGGTTACTGAGCACCTCTCTTTTGCATAAACTTACGTGTAACCTCAAAGCCTGTTTCTGCTTGGTCAGGTCTCGCTTCTTGGGGGAGGAAAAGTGACTGCATTTCTCTGATAATTTTAGCAAAGGGAATGACATCCCACAAGTACACGAATTTCCATTTCTGCAAAGTATTTGTAACAACAGTATCACCATCTACAGTGGTGCTCCAATTTAAACATATCTTTCTCATTTCTAATTACTGAGAATTGGAAGTAGTCTGCAGCAGAATTGCCAACTTGAAGTGCCTTGGGTAATGTCACATGTAGTCACATCTAATTAAAAGGTATTATTATGGAAATTAGTTGTCAGACTGTATATCCTGAGGATCCTTTGTTAGTGGCATATGAATTTAATGATGTAAACCGTGAGGCTTAGAGGGCACTGCTGGAACCTACCATTAGGTTTGGAGACTGATTCACACACAGCGCAACTTGTTAATTCTCTAGATAAATGTGACACGATTCCCAACTAGAGCATGGAATTGGGAAATTTTGTGCTCATCTCCTGGTGTTATTGAAAGTGATGTCTTGTCACTGTTCTGGAAACCTCATCTCAGTGAATAGGATGAAACAGATTATTCACTATCTCACTTAAGCATGCCTACTATTAGATTGTTCACAGGATTTGATTTCCTCAAAGAGTTTCTGTTAACAATCTTTCAATTACTGTTTAAAGGTTTTTATGACCACTTAAAGGAGGGAACTACCAAACTGTACTGCGGGCCTTTAAATCATTGCAAATGGGCCTCTAATGATAACAGAGATTCCTATTTTAAAACCATAAAATTGTTAATTTGTCTATCTGTACAGCTTTCTCACTTATGTTGATAATTCTTAGCAATTTAAAATCCAATTATTTCCAAAATATGACAGTAATTAGATTAGTGTTTTTACACGAACAGAACATGTAGCATAAAATTCATTTTGAGGGATATTACTTTATAGTTCCTTGAAATGGAATTGAAACTATCCTATTAAGTTTTTCTTTAAAATCATGGCATAGGAAAAAGGGTTAATATTTAAAACAGTCTTAAATGGAAAGGAAATGCAACTTTAATGCACAGTTTATATTAGTATGTATGAAAAGCACTGAGAAAGCGTAAGTGAAGCAAATAGTGGAAATTAATATAGTACAAGTGCGAGGATGTCTGTCCTATCAGGCTAAGCTAAGAATAACTCTCATTAAAGATGCTAAATGAACAAACTGCTCTTTCAGTAAAGATCTGAAGTTAATATTTATATAAACAACTGCCCAATTTATAAACATGGAAAATGAGATCAGAAATCGGGGGGAGGGGAACCAAAACACCAAATGTTTTTCACCTTGAGTATGTTAGACAAGGCATGGCTTTTGTCTCTGGTAACTGATAAGGTCTCTGCTTTGTTGTTGTGTGTTCTTGTACGTCCTGGCTGCTGACCCAGCCCACGGTGGTGTCAGCTCAGTGAGGAGTGTCAGTACACTGGAGCAAAAGGGACATGAAATGGTTGACACCGAGGGATGGCAATAAGTGAGATGGGAGCTAAATATATAGGTTTGTGACATTCTAGCAGCTGGCTTCTGTCCTGCTGTTTGTTGCTTGGGTATGCTAGCCTTAAAAAGGAAGAGAATGCATTGTAGCATGAGGAAGAAAAAAACAGCTGGTGGCTTATCAGTCAGCCCTAATGACAGAGAAGGTCAGAGAGTTTGGAAGGACAAACTTCGACAGAGTGCTTTTATTAGTAACATCAAATTCTTAATTTTGTATAAATAGTTTTATAAAACTAGCCTAAAAATATGCTGTTTTCCATGGCTCATTCATTGCAAAAAGAAATTAATATTTAATTTGCTGTCCAAAGAAAGTCATTCCAATAATTAACTTTTGATTCAAGTAGTTTTACTTTTTATTCAAATAGTTTGTTAGGTAATTTTACAGTAAGGTTCTTTTGATGTTTTCTTGATCCTTAGTGGGATTCCTTGGAAACGTGTTGATCATTAATTAACTTGCAGTTTCATACTTAACTTAGAAAAAAATGTTTATTTTTGTATTAGCTGAAGGCATGAATGCTCTCAAATGGTATAAGCTTTATGTATCTTAACCCCCCCTTTATTAGAGGTGTAGAAAAGTATCTGGTGATCTTAATGTGATTTTATATTTGATGCATTTTAAGAATGAAAGTTAATGTTTGGAAAAAATTGGTGTTTAGTTGCTTAAAAGCCTCATGTTTGATACGTAACTTACAACTACATCTAGTTCAGCTCTTCCATGCGGTAACGGCTGTCAGAATCTAAGCCTGAAATGAGTCCGGCACCTTAGTTGGAAGATGAATTCTGCTGGATATTGTTAGCTGCTGCTTGTTGATTGGGTTTTCTGCTGTTTCTTCCAAAGAACTTTTTTAGTTCTTGAACCCAAAACCTCTGCCAGGTTTAGCAAGCGAGAAGGAATGGGCTCACCCTTTCCCTGAAAGAAGCTGTGGGCCAAAGAGAGTGAAACTGAACTCCACCCTAAAAACCTTTAGTGGAAAGGACTTCAGCATTTTTTTAGTTCTTAAATGTGGACAGGCTCCTTGTGCAGGAGCATAATCTGATACAGTGTGAGGAGATCAGGAAATTCCAGATTTCCTCCTCTTTGGGGGAGCTGGTATGTCGCCTGCCTTTAAGTTGGTTGGAGCGTTTGTAGAAGGGAGGTGTAGCCCGGGAGCTTAGTGGCAGCTTTTAGAAGACGGCAACAATGATAGATGAGTCTCATTTGTCTTAACGTTAAGAGCTGTTTTTTTTCCCATGATAGGAGCAGCTTCTGCTTGTTACGTTAGTACTGTCGGAGTTGTTTTCTGTCAACTTTAGGTGGTCTTGCATTAGTTTATTGTCTTGGTATGTGTTTATCTTTTCTACAGGGAGTACTAGAGTAGGTATGCAGAAGTTCAAGTGGACTGTACTTAGCATGGTGATGCACCAGATAAGGTTTTCAGACCTTGACTAAAAGAGATTAGAGGGATTTGTGTTTAGTCAGATTTACTTTTTTTTTATATACCTCTGTATAGAGAGATTTGGAGCTGTGGCTGTGGAGCGATATAGCAATTTGAAAATCTCTTGCATTTAGTACAGGATACTATTTATGAAGTGCTGGTTACCTTTTGAATTAGCACAGCAGCCCCTTGTGGATCTCTGATTTGAATTTTGTAAGTTTTAGGCCAATGCAAATATTACCTATGTGATACATTATACAAAAATATCAGAATAAATATCAGCAATATTGTAGCGAATTTAATAAACTTGCCTTTATTCCTTCTACCTGTCTACTGCAAGTGCTGATTGTGTATAATATTAGCTTTTTTCCAAGTGATTAATTCTGTTCAGTAAAAAAACCAGAAGCACACAGTTTTGTAGTTTTGTGTTAGAGGTCAGTAATTTAAGAGTTATTCTTAAATAAATTCACTCAAACTTTGTAGTCCATTTATTTGACTTCTGCTGCTTCTACGTAAAGCAACTGTAAGCAGTGCAACTTCTGCAGTGTTTGAAAGTTTCTCGACTCTTTGGCAATATAATGTAAGGTCTTCATGGTGTCAGTATATTGTACATTTTCACGAAAAATATAGATCTCCCTTTTGGTTTGTTTGGGTTGCTTTCTAGCTTCTATATGATGGTTGTATTATGCCAAAATTATATGATGGCAGTGTAATTTTGCTAGAGAAAAATGGAAGAGAAAAAAACCTATTCCTTGCACAATCCTATAAGAATAAAACTCCTTACTAATCACTTACTTTGAAACTAAATGGTAAATCTCTTGCATAAATGTTTATGTCTTGGGTTAATTTTTAGAAAACTGAATTAAATATCAGATATCATAATTTTTCAGATTTAGTAGGTTATGATATTTAGTTTTTTTGGTATGCTGTTAGGTAGAATGACCTTCAAATTAACCAAAGAATTTGTGAACAAATGATGTTAGCTCGTTAGCAGCTAATCTGGCAAAACAGTGCCCTTGAGATTAAAGACACTATCTTTGTGTTAACATATAAAAATATTGTTTTCATCTTTTCTGCCTTTGATAACACCGTTGTGTTTAAAAAAAATAATCAGATGGAGTCTTCTGCTCAGAGGAGCTGAAACAGTTTTTTCTGGGAAGACTGGGTTATATTCTGTGGTTGAGTGTATGGGTGACAGTTATGTTGGTACACTAGATAACAAGAGAAACGTATTTTGAAAATTTTGATTTTTGGATGTATGGGAATTAATACATCCTGAATTCTTAATGGGTGCATTTTGACGAGTTCTTGATAAGATAGCTGGTTCAAACAGGTAACAAAGGCAATTGTATGTTGGCTTCTCTGACGCCAGTTGTAATGCTTTCAGTTAACTAGGTTTAGCTACTGCTGGGGTTTTTCTGCCATGTGCATTGGAATTTCTGTAATAAAAATTGTTATCTAAATAAATTTCTACCTATCATGGTAATATTTGTATTACAAAATTTAAACATCTGAATGAAACACTAAGTATTTTATCAGAATACTTGATCATCTACTCACGTTCTCTTAAAAAATGCAAGTGAAGAATTTGGAGAAAAAAGTTGAGTACCTCAGTATGTTACTTTTAAAAAAAAAAAAAAAAATCTGTGCTGTGGGATTTCTTTTTTCTGTTATGAAGCAAGCTCTATTACCATTATTAAAATGACCTGGAAAGCTAGCCTGATATTTTTTTTTCCCTTCCTCCTTTTTTTTAGTTCTGATCCATTGTATTTACATGGGGTTTGTAAAGCTGTTTGTCAGTTAAACAAGCTCACAAAGCCTTCAGCACAGAGGTTATTAGAGGTGAATAATGTGGATTTAAAGGATTTAGTAATTCATTCTAAATCCCAGCTATACTTTAAAATGCATTTTTATTTTTTGCTTTTTTTTTAAAGGAGCATTTTAAGCATCAGGATGCAGTCTGCTGAGTAAAAACTATATTTTTGTTGACATCAAATGGATAATCTGCTTTGTCTAGTTTAGAGCTGCAGTGGTCAGTAAAGGATTCTGAGCTTTTTAAATGATCACCAGTGCTGATACTCTGCTCAGTCAGAAACAAATGTAAATAATCTGGTAATTGGCAAGTCAACTCTTTGTGGTGTCTTTAAATGGAACAAGTTGATATTTCTGTTTTAAGATGCTTATGTTCTTTAATGTTGCTGTGCTGGGCTTTAACTGTACAGTACGGTGTCATAAAAACTACTGAGTTTTTATTGTAGCAAACAATATATTTATTAAAATTTATCATCCAATTAAAACAACCTTAATTTTCCATCTGAAATTACATGGTATGCTGTTTATTTTGACATACTCCAGAACACAATTTGAAAAAATTATAGGAATATAGGTACTGGCATAGAGAACTTTATAGTTGAGTAGGGCTCAGGCTTGCCCTTTGGAAAATGTAGTACTTGTGATTCTTGTGACTAATAGATTTACTTTTTTTAAGTGAAAAAGAAAAATTAAATACAAGAAAATTCCCGATTTTTAGTACTAAAAATTCCTAAATATTCTTATTTATTGTACCACCTGTTTAAATGTTACTCAGAGAACTCCACTAGTACGAAACAATGATAAATGAGTAGTTCTTAAGGTAGACCAAACTGTTTATTATGGTAATTGGTCCTTGAAATCATGAGAGCGTGTGTTGCTGATGTCCAAGAGGGAAGGCTGCAGTTCTTAATGTCATAGAGAGAACGAGATGTTACTGTTCATCATGGACTCTTTACTGGAAAACATAGATAAATCCATATCAGCATTTCTTATTAGAAGGCTGTGCATTCTCTATATAGACACGGGCTGTTTACTAACTGGCCGACAGATGCTGAATATTCTGCTCGGTTTTGGTCAGACAACTGGCTTTTGCAGCATGTCTGTGTTCATTCAGGAGATTTTAATTCCAAACGTAATGTTAACTGTGCAGTGTCTGAATTGTACTGATGCCATTGTACCAGCTTTTTAGATGAGTTAGAGGCTAAACAGCATGGAGGAGGACTGACTCATGCATGTAGGTATAATACCTCAGTTAAATGTACGTCTGGGCAAGAGTATTTGATGCAGGTATTTGTATGGAGAGAGCTCATTTACTCTCTGTTACTAGCTGAGTTTTTCATTGTAACCTGCAGGACGTGTAATACACAAAACCTTTGCGCTAGTATATTATTTTCATATTCCTCTGGATGCTGATACTTTTGTATCACAAACTTCAAACCACTGAATGTCAACTTGGTTCTTGTGCTGCAGAAATACTGTATGTTTTAGTAATATATTATAGTTATGCTCATATCCTTTATTTTTGCATTAATAAATATTTTACTGACAGAAGTTTTTGAACTAGACTAAGCTTGTCTTGCTCCCACGTAATTGTCAGTTCTTGCCCGCAACAAGATGAGTTACTCTCTGGCTTTGATGTTGAAAAGTGATTATGGTAACTGAGTTAGGAACCAAAAAAATAAATCCCCATAATCTGTGTTAAAAAAGTATACAATGAACTAAATAAAGGTGGAACCAGTCTTACTGAATTACATATGCACTGAAAATGGTGCTTGGCTGTTTACTAAACTAGGAAAAAAAATATTTTCATTATCTTCTTTTTTCACCAATGGTGAAGACTTTGCTGTTTTCTTTGTGCCAACTCAAATTTTACAGAATTTGAACTACTTTAAATATTTTTAGCTCTAATGACCCTCTTATTAAATGTCATGGATTAAATTTCTCACACTTGAAGTAATCTCAGAAATTGTGTGCTGGAGGTTTTGGCTTTGTTTATCCAGCGCAAAAGTACCTAATTGCAAATACGAAAGATCCCAACTTTCTGAGGGTTGTTATTCTGTATTTGTTCTCTAATACCTAAATGGTTTTATTTTTGTGTTTAAGTGACGAAGAGATTAATGATAATGTACATGCGTAAGTTTCTTACAGCACAGCATTTCTAATGTCCTGCTTAGCTTCATCACTTAAATGCTTCAATAGTTCTCATGTAGCTTTGATTAGAGTATTAGAGTGGCGTATGTCAGATACGCCTAGGAAGCATAAGTGGATATATTTGACATAAGCAGATTATACGTGTCATCCTGGTATTCACCACATATGTACTGTGGCATTTGCTCAGTTATTTCGCTTGGAAAACACGCTGTATTAAGGGATGGAGGGAATGTTTCTTGTGTATTGTTGTCTGCAGGCTCTCTTTTATGACCAGTAGGTGTTTTTGGAAGAGACTTGAGGAAATAACTTCACTGTTGTTACTAGCAGTCTTAACAACTACCTGAAGTTAGGTTGTGTGTAAAAGTTGAGTTCTGCATGTGGTTACTATTGTCTGTGTTCACTGTATTGACGGTGCCATCTGCTTTTTCAGCCTCCTCTCCCTGTCAAACCTCATCAGATAGTCTGTTTTTCTTAACTATGCAAAACACTTGCCAAATTCCTCTGGAGCATATTGAATCCTGAAAATACATGCTGATGCAGTTAATGAAAGAGTTTGCCATTTCACAATTATTTTATTCTTGAAACATTACACTTTTCCCGCTTCTTAAATGTATAAAAGTGACTGTACGTAAACTTTTCATTCTTTGTTTTCAGTTCATCTGTGGTGTGGTCAGTGAGTAAGCTGTGTATGTGACACGCTTGCTTTTATTTGGTAGCAGTTCATATTGCTGCTTTTCTTCAACAAACGCTGTGTAGCTGTTTTCTGTTGTGATGAGTGTCCTGTTGAATCGCTGGAAATACCTAATAAGGCATGAAATGTATCTGAGGTTTTCATGGAAAGAGACTTCCCTTAATCACCACCCATCAGAAATCTAGTGGTGTCATCTTCTGTACTGGATGAGAGGGTGGCAATATTTTAAAGTATTTCAAGAAAATATTTTGACTGAAAAAAATGAGGGGGCTGTAAATGTGAACTGAAAGGCCATGTCTCTAGTCAGTTCCTGCTGTTAACTTATACTGTTGGTGGCAAATTTATTCATGGTCCTATTGAGTAAAGAAAAAAAATATTTTAGGTGTATCTGTTAGTTCTCTTGAAAGGATGTTTGTGTGTGTGTGTATATATATATATGAACATACATCACTACAGCTGCTCTTGTTAAAAAAAACCACAACACAAAACTAAACCAACCAAAGCCAACTGTGTGACAAAGTTGTCATTGTGAAAATGAGTATTTGGTCATGATACATTAATTGGATAAATATTGGAAAATGTTACTGCTGGAAAGCATATTCAGTGTAAGGTACTGTAAATTGCCCATTGAAGTTATTTCTAGTCTCCTATGAAATGTTTCTGATTAAACTTCTGACAAAGTAATCTTAAAGCTACTCATCTATAATGTTATGGTACAAGTTTTGTTTTCTTTATTAAGCACTGAACTACCAAACTGAAGTGTATGATCTTACTTTCTTAAGATTTAATATGCTGTATTTTGTTTTCCAGTACCTCAAGTGGTTTTATCCTTGTTTCAAGTTACAGTCTTTCAAAAAAATGTAATTGGCTGTATAGCTGATGTTTTTTATGATTATCTAAAGCTCAGCTTAAAACAATTCAAGCTATTTCTAATAAATGCAGAAATATTTTATGGAAAAATGACTGTATTGCCAGTATCATAAAACAATGTTCCTTTAAAAATGATAACAAACCAGCCCCAAATTTGCTAATTTTTGTGGGTCAGTGAAAGCTTTTGTTGCGTTCAGAGCCTCTCCTTCTGAGTATGTATGACATGTTTTGTCAACATAGTGCTATTTTTTATCTTCTATGGTAGTATTTCCAATTTAAGTTTGCATATAAGTATGTTTCAGTTCAATTCATTAACTGCTTTTCTTCATCAAAATGATGCATGAAAATAAGTACTTGAATTTAACTTTAAGAAATTTATTAATACTTACAAGTAACAGTAATCTTGCTCACAAAGAGTAGTCACATTTAACAAACAACATTGTGAGTGTCATACACATTCATCATGATTTATTTTGAATGCCTGTCTCTTCTTGCTGCAGTTCCTTTGTTTCTCTCCATTACTTCACATCCAAATTAGCACTTTAACCTGTAAGTCTGTCAGGGTATCTCCCAAATCGTCTTGGAATAGGACTAATTCAATCTGAATACATAGAAGTTTCCCTTTAAAATGGCTAAACTAACTGTCAGCATTGCTGCTTAAGATAAAATTACCAAATGTTCTTCTTTATAACATCCATTTTTCAGTTGCTTCTTAACCTTGACATGTTTTAACCACTGAACCATGCAGCATCTTGGTCTTCAGCTGCTTTTTATTTGGTAGGAAAAAGCTATGAAAATGAAGTGAGCAGGAAATGCTGCTCTCCATGTCTTTAAAAAGCAAACTAAAGCATCAGGATATTCTGAACCACATTTTTGGGATGCTTTAGTTTGTTTAATGTGTCAGTGTCCAGTCTGAAAGCTGATTTGGGTATGCGAAGGGTGAATATAAGGTACAGTTTTCTGTCTGCATGAAAATTCCCTTACAGCTGTCAGAGTTCTGTCTAACACTTAACTGAGCTGTAAAATAAAATACCGTAATTGGAAAAAAATATGAATCAAGGAAGCGCTAACCTGCTTTCTAAGTGATGTAGAAGTAATCTGAAGTTTGTGTCCTGCTACGGTTAAAAAAATAAATGTAAAGGTAGTCTAAAAATGGAGAATATGTTTTCATGTATGGTATAACCGTACTGAAGCTGATTTTTAAAGGCAGTTAAGAATTAAGTAACACCATTAAGAGTGGACATTTACAGTTACAAATACCCAGTTGTAGTAATTACAGTGTGTTTTTTTTTAAAGGAATTCCCAGGATTTATGTGATTCTGTTTGAAGTTGGAGATCAGAAAGTGAGACCAAATGCCAGATTACTGGAAAGATAGGCATATTTATTGCAAAGCATTTGTTGTGGATCATTGGTAAAGAAAGGGCTCTTTTTTGTGTCTTTAGAATTTTTGCTGAATTTGAATGTGATGTTATGTCTTAAGGTATTCTTAGTTAAAGTCAACGTGAACTGTAGAACATCTTTTTGTTTTGGTATAATGAGGAACTACTGAGGTTTTCCCGAGATTTTCCTTAAAATAATGTTTAGGCTGTGTATAAAACATTTGTACTCAAATATGTGTTGTATCTGAGGAACATAGAAGCTTTCTAAGACTTTTGATTTCCTTAAGTTAAAATAGTCTTTAAGAATAGTTTGTTTTGGCTTTTTTCCAGTGATAAGTAACTAGCTCTACAAATTCAATGTATAGTAAATCATTGGAACATTTCGTAATAGAATGGTAGAATAAATCAGTTTTTAACTGAGCAAAAAATTATTGTTTTACCAAGTGCATGTGCTTGTGTTCTTTCTTGCTAGATTTGGATATTTTAATCAAATCAGTTTTTTTCAAATTCTTCTCCAGTAATGAAGGAAATATTTTTTTTTTCATCAGATATTAGATCTTGCCATATCTTACTTTCAGGTTTTAAAGGAAAATAAAATATAAAAAGCACAATAATAGTAAGAAATTTAGTACTACAAGTTCCTCAGACCTTAACTTGCATGGAAAGCTTCTTACACACTCTGTTTCCCACACACTGTAAAAATCAGCCACATTTCTTTGCAACCTCTTATTAATCAGTGGCTTTGACTCTTCAGCATAGTTCTTATTCTCTTTTACTACTTTTGGTCTGGGTGTAGGGGCTGGAGAGGCATAGAAGGACTGTAAAAATAGCTGGTCTGCTTGGGAAATAGTTGTTCTATGCATGGGAATCCAAGCTCTTTTTATCAGGGTGTTTCTGACGCAGTGGACTTGTTAGGTAGGACACCAGATAGTAATTTTGTCAGGTCTTCAGTGTGTTGAGCTCCACTTGATACTCTAATTCTTGGCTTTTTATGAATAGTGTTGCATGTTTCCAGATTTCCTTCATTAGGTGGTGCATGGGATGCTTTTGTGTTTATGCTTGCCACAAACGTTCTTCTTGGAGGTTGTTTCTTGAGTTCTAGTTTTGAATTTCTATAGGAAGATTTGAGATCACAAAAATAAAAGTTGGCTCAGCTCTTCTAAAAAACCCACAAAAATAATTGTGAAATACTGCAAGTGAAAATCTTAGACATATAAAGATATATTTAGTATAGAGATACATCAATTGTTGGAGAAGGAGAGACTAACTTGATGAAGGAAAATGAAGTATTTGGTGGCTTTTTTCTGTATTGTTCATGTAGAAGCAGTTGATCTTAGCATGGATGACTTCTGCTTAATTTTTAACATATTCTTTATTTCCAACAGGTGAGGTTGGATACATTCAAAGTAATGTAGTCTTAAATTGGTCAAACTGATTTGTGAACCACTGCTGTTTATTTTCTAGCAATTCATTGAGGGCTGGTTGAATCCTAGAGGATTAGACAAGCACAGAGTGAGAAAAGTTGTAAGAAATTATAGGGAAATACTCCTAGCTTTCGCTCTGTACGGACGTTAGAACAAGCAGTGTTCTGAACACAGGTGTGTTATTGGTAGGGAAACACAAGGTAATGAAGAAGAGTGTGATTAGGTGAGAGTATGGGATAAAGAGCATGAGAAATTCTGAGTTACATGTGATAAAAGCGGTCTTTTGAATTTGTCAGATGTATCTGGTTCTGATAATTCTGTTTAATAGTCCTGCTGGCCTGGCAGGTAAGAGAAGCAGTAGCTGCTGATACAGCTGGATTCTGATAAAACTTTTGAGACTGTTGAGCCAGAAAGGCTTAGTCTACACAGTGTTCCTGAGCTGTGGTGTGCTGGTCACTACTCTCTCGACCTAGTCCCTTCACAGGATAGTCAGGGTTGTTTCTTTCCTGCGGAGTTCTCAGCTAGGACTTTGAGGTGGTAGTCTGAGGAGACGAATAATGACAGTGTTCCATTGGTACAAAAGTTTGAGAATAAATTGTTATAAACAATAATTACGTTAAACTCTGATAATTGATTACCGGTGGTTCAATTGAGACTGCACCTCAGGTGGGGTCCTGCAGAGTTCTCCTTCAGCTTGGACCTCTAACACATTCAGTAATAACTTGGTGGGATAGAAAGGATGCTTAGAACACAATTAAAGTCATACCAAATGCTTTTAAAGATGGGATTAAAATTCAAAACTGTCTTGAAATTAGTGTGCCTGAAGTCAACAATGTGTAATTCACTACAGCAGTGTAGAGCACTATGTTGTTGTAGGGGGGCATAGAAGTTGCATACGAATACCAAACTGGGGAAAACCAGCAAGGCAGAGGTAATGGGGAGGGGTATCTGGGGTCAACAAATGTTGAACCAAATGTAAGAACTAGATTTTTTGGGGAGGAAAAGAAGCTGGGATGTGTTAATAGGAATGCAGTTAGTAAGATATGATTGTTCTGAGTGACTTAACCTTGTTGAGGTCTCAGTTGAAATATTGCCTTGTCCAGGCATTTTGCTTTAAGAAATGAACAAGTTGGAGGGCCCAAGAGGGGTAATAAGAATGGTCAAGAGTTTTAGAATGAATGCCTGTCCAGAAAGGTTCAAGGTACTAACGCATACAGTTTGGAAAGAAAAGACAGGGAGTTGTGCTACCTTGGAACAATTTCTGGAGGCACTTTATAAGAAGAATATTCTGGGAGTATCTGGGAAAGAAAAAGAAAGTAGCTTAACATTTAACAGAATGTGTTGCAGTGGAAGTCAGCAATTTCTCAACTCGAAGCCACATTTCTAAATATTTGGACAACATGAATGAAGTTACAAGCTTGAGAGCAATAAAAATTTCTGCTTTTTTTTTTTCTTAATGTAATAATGTTCTATTTAATTTATTTATCCAAATTATCTTATCTTAGAATTTGATTATTCTTTTAATCATGATCCAAGTTAACAAAATATTAGAGGCTGCTCTTCTTGGAAGACAGAAGTGTAATGATAGTCACCGTGTGTTGGTTAGAAGAGTGGTTTGAAGTCAGGTTTGCAGTATTATTTTAGCTTTACCAGTGGAATGGGATAGATAACTAAAGATGAGTGTGCAGGAAGTGTGGTTGTGAAGAAAGAAAAGTAAGATGCTGTTTATGTAAGGTAGTGGTATGATTTTGGTATTAAGCATGAAATGTCCAACAAATGCAGGATTTTGATAATGTTTCAAAGCTGAACTTTATCACTTGTAGCTGGTTCATTGCTTTATCCAATCTTGATGAATCTTCCCAAATTTCCTACAATTCACAGTTTATTTGTTCTCAAGTGCATTTAATCTTTTTTTTTTTTTTTTTTTCTCCTGACAGTTGATTCAGGCTTCATAATATGTATTTGTTTTTTGAGCTTGGAATACTAAATAATTTGGGGAGTGTATCTTCCTTATGAACAGTTTAGCCATTCTGAAACATGATTATTTTTGTTGAAGAACTTTAATTTGATTGTGTTCATAATTTCTGCTCATTCCTAAATCATTTTTGGTCTTTGCAGTTTTATAAGGATTTCAAATATGTTGAGTTGTAGTATTCAAACCCAGTTTTAATTAGCTGAGGAAATGAAAATCAACAACTTTTTCATAATTGCATTGAATAGCTTTGTTTACCAGGATCTAAAATATCCAGACTTCTGTCCTTACTGCAGAGGTTCTGTTCTCTTAATACCTTCTTTGAATTTAATCTTCAGTCTGAAATTTCTAGGTTTATGTATCCTTTGAGCCTAGTGCTTCATCTTTGCACTGTAGTTGTCATGGAGTACTGGTATATGTTCTTAATACTACCTTCACATAGTGCTTTTATTATTTATTTCGTAATTTCCAGAATGTGCGATTGAAAATAATAAAATGGAAAAAACCCTGGAAAATAACCAGGAAATAATGTTATGTATAGGTAAATGGCAGTGTTACTGTGGTATTACTGTGTTAAGCGTAGGCAGGGGGTTGTCTGCGGATATTAGAGTTTGCCAAGTAAATGTGAAATACTTGCTCTATTTGTATGCACAACTGAGTAGAGGATACAATGTAGAAAAATTAGGTGCTTTTGTCATGTGTCTGTATATACACGTATATACTTGTGTGTATACATATACACACACATATTATATATATATATATGATTCTATGATTCTATATGACCATGTTTTCTGGAGATGTTGCCCGTGAAACCTCAAGTGAATGTGTAACAAGCCCCAGGTTTTTTTCTGAAGGGCATGCTGTGGTACAGGTAGATAAAGAAGAGTTTCTGTAGATGTGGGTGGCCAGCCAGCAGCATGGTGTCACGGTCGAGCCTACCAGAACAGCCAGAAGGGTGAAGAAGAATGTTTTCTGTGGGCTCCTTAGCCTGCAGGCAGGGAGCCAAGGACTAGTGGAGTGGCTTTACCTGAAGGCCCTGTACCATTGTGGGACGGCACCTACAGCTGGCACCCCATCCGTCCCACTGCATGCAACTGGTGTGCTGGCTGGTCATGCACCCAGAACCTGTGTGTGATGTGATGCATGTTGCTGGCCTAGCAACGAGCATGGCTGTTCACGTTAGTGGTGGGGGAGGGTGGCTTGTCCTTTCGGCAAGAGCTCGTATGACTTAATGAGGAGGAAGTTAGGACTACCACTGCCCTAGACTGCCGGATGTATCCTCCAAAGTAGGGGTCACATAGGTATCTAATGTATGAAAATACTACTTATCTCATGCCTTAACCTCAGGTATTTAGTATGGTCTTCTAAACCAATAAACACGTGATATTTTAGAGACAGAAATACATCTTGTTACATTTTAAATTAATTTTGTTTAATTGCTTCTATAGAAATAATATTTTTTTTTTCCAGTTTAACTTTGTTGGAAGAATCCTTGGGCCCAGAGGACTAACAGCTAAACAGCTTGAGGCAGAAACAGGATGCAAGATAATGGTCCGAGGGAAGGGCTCAATGAGGGACAAAAAGAAGGTAAGCTCTTGAAAGGTAGTGGAGTTTCAGATGCGTAGTTTTATTTTCTAACAGAGGGTAAGCTCGCCTCTCTCTTGTTGTTTTCTTTCCATATGTTTTTTTTATGATCTGGTGTTTTTTACAGGCTAAGTAAATAACACAACCTATCCTAAAGAAGGTAAATGTGCATGGTCCGTAATGGTGCAACTGGGGTCTAACTAGCAATTATAAAGTATTCTTCAGTAACAACTAACTTGTAATTGTCATGTTTCACAAGGTAAAGGTGAAAATTGAAGTTAAATGTGTTTTTATAGGGAAGAGCTGTTAACCTTAAAGGTGTTCTTAATAACTTTCCTGTATTGAAATACCAAAGGAGGGATTTGTGCAAGAAGTGTGGATTAGAAAAAAAGTTTAATGTATTTCTGGTAGTAAATTCTGTCCAAGTGAACCAAGAAGCACTGTGTTTCTCGATTTGTTTTGTGTTCAGGTGGAGTTACAATGTAATTAGGGCTGTTCCTTGCCTGTCTTGTAATATACGCGCCTTCCTGTGTATGTATGGAAACTACAGTTTTCAGGGTAGAGCCATCCTGAATGTCAAGTTGCTCTGGTGGTAACTCCTGGAAGTAATTTATTTTTGCAGGTTTATTTTCTAGCTATTTCACGCCACCTCTGGTTACTACAGCTGAAGTTGCACCAGCATCTCCACTGCAGTTTTGAAACATGCATTTAACAGTACGCTGGTTTTCCTCTTTGTTCCCATAAGTAGTATTATTGGTTCTTTCTTCAGAAAACCCCCTATTTTCCTTAACTGATCCACCACATAATACATTCTATTGATACATATGTAGCATGTAACAATTAAAGTAGAAAGCTAATGTTTGCCCTGTTAAAAATCTCAGACTTCTCAGAGTTTGACTTTGTCACTTTCAAACTTCATTTGAGGCCTCGTGTTTTCGTAATCTGCTGTAATACTGTCATCATCCTTTCTCTTATTCCTACCTATAGCTATTTTGGATGTTTAGATTGCCAGCTTTTGTTCTATTCTAAGCTAGAAGGTTTTTTGTTGTCTTGGTTCTGTAGAAGTAAGAGGGTGATACTGTCTTAAAAGCTTGATTTATGAGGGTTTTTTGTTTTTTTTGTTTTTTTTTTAAATATGGTTTGTGTCCTGAATTCCTTCTGCCTCTTGGCTGGGGGGACATTTAACATATAAACAAGTCCTACTGTTATGGAATTTTAAACTGTAAATGGGTAAATAGAAATTGTAGAGTTCATGTTTTCGTACAGGATTTGGAAATACAGATTGCCTGTAGCTGGGGGGTGGTAGGAGACATTAAAATTTCTGAGTATTACAATTTCAGCATGCCTCACCTGACATACCAAATTGTGTGGGTGTAGATGCTGTATTTTAAGGCAAACTGTATGGTTGCCAATACGTGAACAATCTTAATTACATAGCCTTCTTTGTGACTTTAAATAGTAGTCAAATTTTTACATATTCTGTTGTATTGTTAAAAAAAAATAAAATATCCTAGGGCAGGAGGCTTAGTGACAATATTGCCTCCCTTTAAGAGTTTGCAAACTTCACCTAGTTTATATAAGAAAAGACTATTTGGTCTACTCTTGAAAGCTACCACTTTTTGGCTGGTAGGGGAATTGGACGTTAAGACTTCTGATTACATGTGTTAACAAAGTACATCTTCACTATGTGGAATATACTAAAATTTAGTCTGCAAGAAATGAATACTCAAACTATCGATTCTGAAGAGAAGTACTGATACTTCTAAAAAAGTGAGTATTTAAAAGTTCATTCAGCTTTTTTCCTATTTAAACATAGTTTTTAAAAGCCATAGTATTATTATCAATAATACAATTCTTATCTTCATTTATGGGCAGAATTTAAGTTTATTGCTGCTCCCTCTTTGTCTTAGGAATGGTAATTCTAGTTCAGGGTAGTTCATTAGGAGTTATTTAACTTTTTTTCCGAGTAAAAATGTTAGTTCTGGTTCATTTATGTTCATAGATATCATAAGCTAAAACACTTCGGTGTCTGTTCCTCAGAAAGCTCGTAAGTATAGATTGAGGCCCCAAGCTTAATGGTCCAAAAATAATGTCTTACTGTTATTAGTGGATGTGTGTATATTTAAGACGGTCATTAGCAATGATGCTCTGATACATCCTTAAAACTTCTGCAGGTTGTCTGAGCTGTGTGGAAAAGCACACTTAGTTGTGCTAACAATAGCTGTCCTTGCAGACAGCTAGAGCAGTGTAAAAAGAAAGAAGAAACCCTGCATCTGAGGCCTCAATTTTACTTCTGAAGCGACTCATTCTCCTGTAAATGTTTCATTTGCAGATACTTTCATAGAAGGAAATTAGAGGAGTAAAGATTACTTCAGATTTCTGGAAAGTGCTGTGTTCCTTGGCCCGCATGTCATAATCCCCCCGACTTCATCTCTTCCTTGTCCCTCCTGTTTGTGCCAGCCTGAACAGAGACCAAAGTGGCCCAGTGAATTCCACATCGGGTACAGGAGCCATTTTCCAGGGTGTGACCAACAGGGCATTTTTGTTAGAGCCGTACAGCCTTCGTTCTTTGAATGCTTCTCATATTAGGACACACTGAAGGTACGTCCAGCTATGGAAGAGTTTCTGTTTCTGTGCGGTCGGCTGGGCAGGCAGTCGCACACCACCTGCCAGTGCAGTACGTATTCATGCGCTGTGTCCTTTGTTACTCTCCCCCGCCAGTTAGGATAAGCATGTTCTCTGCAGTGTTGCTGGTCACCAGCACGTGTCTGACCTATCTGTTCAGCATTCGTGTAGGTCTTGGGGTTTGTGAAATGTCTGTTACAGAATCACGGCATGGTGGAGGTCGGAAGGGACCTCTGGAGATTCTCTTGTCTAACATCCCCTCCTCGAGCAGGGTCGCCAAAAACAGGTTGCCTAAGACAATGTCCAGATGGCTGTGTGCTTCAGAACCTGCCTTCTCCTTTGGGAAGTCATCTCTCTAGATAGAGCGGATAGGTTTACTGTCTGGGGAAGTTGTATTTTCCCCCACTCTCCTACTTTTATTTTTTTCTAGCTGTTCAAAGGAGAATAGGCAGTGTGAGTTACTGGAGTTTTCTCTTTGAGAAGCAGCTTAGAGGAGCTGAGACCTTCTGAGTATGAGTCACTTGTTTTTTCTGAAGTTTAGTAAGAAAAGGAAAGCTGTCTTCAACAGGGACGAGTTCTGTATGACAGATCAACTAGAACTTCATACACATTAAAAGCCACAAACTGATCCAGTCAGTGCTTTAATGCTTCTGAGTTATCTGATTTTTTTTTGAAGCACAGAATGCAAGGTTGGGAAGCTGTATTCAAGACATGATGATCACAGGCTAAAGTAAGAACGAGTGACATTTGTCATTCTGGGGAGTGAATACACTTCATGCTATTGTCTCTTGCCTCGTTCCGTGATGAATTGTACTTAGAGATGAACTCCTTAGTCTTGTAGTACAAGGTGACCAACTTCCATGGCAGTCAGTGCTTTTTAATGACAACCACCTTTTATTTTCTCAAGGGGCTTCTCTCTTTGCAGGTTCTACTTCAAAATGCTAATACACTTCAAAGTGTAAAATACAGAAGTAATAGTATTCTTTCATAGAATGTTGGGTTATGCTAGTTGCTCTTTGAAACCCTTTCCTTTCATCTAAGGTCAGCGTTATTTAGAAAAGTGAGTATTCAGGATTTTTCCAGTTTGAAGGAGTTAAGAAATGCAGGTTAATTTGTATGTATATTTTGTAAGTATATTTCATATCTGCAAATGTGATTGCCCAGTGCTAGTTATAAAAGAAACCTTATTGGCTGTGGGAAGGAATTAGTTACTAAACTAGGGTCAATCTGTGATGTGACAGCTACATGGTATTAAATACCATCTCAGTAAACTGTCCGTTTGCTTTTCTCTTCCTGCCTTGCTAATGGTTGCAGAACCCAAGAGAAAATACAAAGACTGACATGCTGGAAAATAAACCATCTGGATTTGCTCTGCAGAAAATTTTACTCTTCTGTGTAAGCCTACAAACAGAAGTAATGAATTAGAAATCTTTGTCACATGGCTAAGTCACTGGAACTAGCATCAGATCTTGAAACCTGGGACAGATTTCCCCCAGAAAGCAAGGGAAATCCTCAAGTCGTTTGTGTCTGAGGCTCAGCTGGTAATCAGAACATCTTTCTAGGCAGCTTTAGACAAATTTAAAATCAAAACCTTAATTACTGAGAATATTGTGATTAGAGCCTGGAGGTACTTGAAGGAGATTATTGGGGAGGGGAGAGGGGTTGCAGGCATTCATCAAAAGCTAATGAATGTGTAACTTCATTAAGACCAAGGCTTTTTTTCTTTTTTTTGTCTGAATGCACCTCTCATTAGGTAGTGAGGAAAACTACCAACTTTCACACCACCCAAAGACTACTGAGTAATAAAAGGGAAGACTGGCCAGTGATGGATAAGCAAAACATTGGTTTTTGTCATCTCCTTTGTCTTGTTCCTAACATCACTGTTCACCTTGCAAGCAGAAATTATGTAAGGTTTAATGGAAGACAAGCTTTCAGTACCAGTCTCAACCTTTAGCTGGTGAAGAGTTGTCACGGTAAATAGATAATTCCATTTCTTTGGACTACCCAGTTTTTGTTTTGGTTTTTGTTTGCTTGTTTGTTAATTGTGTAGGTACCAAGGCTGATTTTTCAAAGCTTGAAGAGTTGTCACGGTAAATAGATAATTCCATTTCTTTGGACTACCCAGTTTTTGTTTTGGTTTTTGTTTGCTTGTTTGTTAATTGAAAAATCAGCCTTGGTACCTACACAAAGCTTGAAAAAAATATTAGAATGGAAAAATTTTACTGTTTTGTCATCAGGATATTTTACTACGTATACATGGTATATAGAATTGAAGTATTTATAATTTAAAAGTATTTATAATATTTTGATACCTTTTAGTCTCTGAAATACCATCAGATACACTTGGATCTCCAATGGAACATCTTAATAAACATTCAGTTTAGCTTATAAAGCAAAGGTACTGACATTAAATAACTTTGTAGTGTGTCTTGTTAAACAAGCCCTATTATTGCTGCCCTAATTATAGGATGTTCAACTTCTACATTTTGTCAGAAGTACTACGTGTGAAGAAATAATAAAGCTATGGTGGTGACACACACGTTGAAATTCAATATATTTAGCATAGGTAGCAAATGGTAAAGTTGTCTCGTGTTTCAGACTGAAAGGTTGACCAGCTATCATTATTCTTGTCTTCTGGAAATAAATTACATGGCTCAGACCTGTTGCCTCTAGAACCTGCCTCTACACAGAAGCATGCTGCTGCTGTTTGACAATTTCATATATCTGTGTTGAGAAATCATGGCCACGGTTTGGAATGGCAATTTAAAAAAAATCTGTAACTAGTTACAGAGGTGGGATTTTGAGTATTTGTCAGTACCGTTAGGAATAACAGGGAAAAAAAAGTTCTTTAAGTGATGGGGGACATTGGCATGTGAAAGTGAAAAGCAAGTACATATATATGATACCTCACTAGAATGTCTGTCCTTTTATTTAAAAAAAAAAAAAGGGGGGGGGGGGGGCAAACAAAACAAACCCTTTCTGACAATGCCAGTGGGGTTTCTGGAGGTCAGATGCTTACTTTTACGTTTAGAACTATGACTAGCAGAATCCTGTGTCAATATCCATCATTAAATGTACTATTTGTTAAAATTAATTGATGTCTACTTAACGGAAACTTGCTGGCTGAGGCAGTGTGGAGTGGCAGTTCAGCATGTTGGCTTTCATGGATCATGCTTTGTTAACCTCAGTTGCACATGAAAGCTGCAACTTGTCTACGTGAGACTCACAAAGTGATGGTTACGTTCACTTGTAATTGCTATCAACTTCTCTGAGTACACATTGAAAGTCAGTGTATGACCAGGCTGCCCAGCTGAGACTGAGATATTACCTAAACAGCACGCTCCTGAAGCTACTACGTTCAGATATAAACTTCTAATAGAAAATTACTTAAGGCATTCAGAATGCAGTATTTAAGAGATTACCCTGGGAACAATGAACTTCAGCATTTAGCATCTTCTTCAGTGACATTTCCTCTGAGCACACTTTCTCTTAAGTAGGCATGTCAGCATTAAGTTTGATTTCTCAAACTGCTTCATCAAACTTGGGAAGCTTTCTTCATACTTAGTCTTTGACCACTCTTATAATGGACCTTTTATTCTTAAACGAACTTTAAACAAAAAAGTCGTATTCATATAAAGGCACTACAGAACTTACCTATTGAACATACCACAGCTGCCATTTTAATACACAGTGGAGGATATACCATATTAAGCTGTATGAGAATTGATATGTAGCTGTGTGGTGAAGAAGAATCCTCTGGCTTAGAATGTAAGCTTATGTAAGATTATACCTCGTGGTTGGTACCACTTTGCCTTCCTTAGAGGTTCATTGTAAAGCATGAGATGTAATGAAAATAGTTTTGGTTGCTTATAAGCTAGTTTGTTGTGTGGTTTGTTGTTTTTTTTTTTTCTTCAGTAGTGAGTACTTCAGAAAATAGGCTTTTCTATTCCAATTTTAAAACCTTCATTGCATTTGTAACCACTTACTTTGAATGCAGGAGGCGTTGTAAAGCTGGATTTTATTATTATTATTTTATTAAAGAATTACTGAAGCATGGCCTTTTTCCCCTTCACCCACAAAACAGATTTCTCCGGAGTTATATCCCTGTAGTCTGGGAGCAGTGACCTTAAGTTTTATATAAAATTTGACAAACATTTCTTACTTGAAGTAATTTCATTCAAAAGTATTTCACTTAACAATCTGATGAACACTGTTACTTTCAAGAGGAGAATGATTTTATTTTGAAGGACAGAAAAATTTAGGTGCTTGAGGACCTTAAGAAATACTGCAAAGCAGTGTTAGTCTTTCAGAAAATAGGCAGTGCATCTTTCAGATGGGTTTATTTCACACATACCTGTGCTTTTTATTGGCTACATACTGAATATATCCAATATATATCAGATATATAGTTCTGCATGTGCGCAATACAAAGTTGCACCTTTGAGCAGATTTTAACACTATCAGGACACACTTTCCTATGTAATCTGAGAAGTAGCTGAAGCCTTTGGCTACGATTAACTTCAAAACTTCATTATGTCATTTTGTTCTGAGAGCAGTTAAAATGGTAAATAGTTAACTGATTATTGAGCTAATTAGATGTGGAAGTAACTGACTTAATGGCATTACAGAAGTATTTTGTTAAAGACGAAGCTGTAGAGTGGAGGAGTGTAATCAAAGACATGCTAATAGAAACCAGCTTGTGTTATACTTTCCTTTTATTTGTTTTTCTGTCAGTTCCCTGTGAGCAAAAAAATCTTATGATCAAGAGGCAAGAGAATCTAGCTTATCTTGAAATTGGAGAATAGTAGCACAAAGTGTACTGGAAAAAGTATGTATGAAGGGAATCTTGAATCATCGCCTTAACATCTGTGCATAAACAGGTCTCTATTTTATAAATTAAAATTCTACTGTTGAACGGTAGTTGACTCATCTTAATCTGCATCATGGTAGAAACCATCTTTCTGCAAAATTACTCCTAAATTTTTGTTAGGTGGGAGGCACAGAGTGTTGTCAATTGTGTTATAGAAAGCTGATGAGGCTACAGCTCACAGCTGTTTGTATCTGGCATTTGAATAGAAGTTCTGAAAGGCTTGGGGGGCGATTCATACTGAATTGTTTTGAGGTATTGACAGAATTGTCTGCAAACGTTTATCTACATTTTACTTTGTCTAGGAAAGTAGTGAAAGAAGTGAATGGATTAAATAATGAAAATCCACTGTAACCTGGAAGTTTTGCCACACTCAGTAGAAAAAGATGAGAGACAAGTTACTGAACTAGGTGAGACTTTGCTTTAGCAGAGTGTGGGCATCCTTCTGTACAGTCATATGAGTTCTTAAAACTTTAATCTTCTCTTGCAGGGTTAATAGTGTTGAGCGTTATCTAATAATACTAAAACAAGGGAGTTGATTCTTGTGAGATTCCACAAATGTGGATACAGTGATATTTCCCTGTCCTCATGGTGCCCTGTGAAGGGCAGTATTGTTTTGCACACTTACAGCAACTGTTCTCATTTATCAGCACTGCTAAACTCTTTCTGGATTCTAGATTTTTCTAGGCTATAAACTTAAGCTGTTGGGCTGCCCTTCAGTGAAGGATTTTGTGTTTGGTATATGGCTGGCTTTTTTGGAACTTTCTTAAGAATTAGTGTTGTGATATGATAAGCTAGCTTACCAGAAACAATTTGTGTTCAGGGTTGCATACTGAGCGTCTGCTGAGTGTCGTGAAACTGTGCTTGGATTTCTGTGTGGGAAAGCCTGTGCTTAGTTTGAGGCTCACAGGAATTTCCCTGTTCTGCGTGAAAATTGAGTCCACCTAAATGTGGGAACGGAGGCAGAACCTGTTGATTCAGGGCGGAAGGCAGCATGCCTGTGTGTTTCCTGAGTGTAGGTGTCAGTTCTTGGCAGCTCCTGGTTCTCCATGTTTTTTGGGGGTCTGCCAGGAGGCGGGATACAGGTGGTTGTTTACCATCCTGGATGTGGCTCCTTAGGGCCAGATTTAGCAATTTTATTGAGGCTGATAGGAAGGCTCTTTTGCATAGAGCAAAAGAGTAAGCACAAAATAAAATACCACTATTGCTGAAAATAAATACTTACATTACTAATTGGACATTTAGAAGATAGAGATACTTGGCTTTCTTGACACATTATTGTTTTCCAGATAGAGACAAGTCATCTGTAATATTTCATTGCGGCAAGATACTGGATTACTTTTCGACTTGGAAAAGTCAACTGGATGATAACAATCACAGTTAAAAGTTTTCCACTTTTCTCAGATCTACTGGCTCTGTGTCGTGCCTAGACTTGGATTAAAATGGATGTTAACAATCACAGGTTACCCTTTTGCTAGGTATGGTCTACAATACAGTGTATGAACGATATGAATGAAATTCAAGTAGTGTGTGGATGTTAATGGGTATGCAATGGGACAGTATCCGTACTTTACAGTTTATCCAGCTATAGTGGCAAGATTTTATTGTTGGTCTTTACACTTTTCAGATACTGAGAGGGATTTTTTGACAGACAGTTGCACAATTTTATTAGCCTTTTCTGAGAATAGTTAGCATTAGTTAGAATTAATCTGCTAATTATTCAAATTTTCACATATTTTTGGGCAGTAAACGGTGAATGTAGGGCTCACTGAAGTGCATGCACACTGTGAGTATATTTTTTAAAACCCCATGTGTTTAAAACTCATAACAACTCAGTTTATGTGTTGAGTACCTGTGTGAAGAGATGAAAACTTATTCAAATGTTTAAGGACAGGTATACAAATCTGGTTTTCTGTGAAAGAAAACTTGTTATTCTTGCAGTAGTAGAACACTTAACTTAGTGATGGCCAGTACTGAACTTGCTTGGAGACTGTTTAACTTAATACAATCCGACAGTCTGGGTAAATGATCCGATTTGATTGTTAAGTGCCACAAATTTGTTCCAGAACACGCATAACACACAGTATTCAAGCTTGCTTGGCTAATTTGTTCATGTGAGTAATTCTCGAATGTAAATTGGATCATATATCAATTCAGTACTGTATTCTACAAGACAACCAAAATCTTGTCTTTCTAATCTTAGTAGCCTGAAGTGAAGAAAATATTAGGCTGGTTTTGGGTGTTGAAAGTGAAATCTATAAACGCATGACTTCATTCATGCAATAGCTTGCGTGTGCCTGACAGGATGGAAACAATGCCAGCTGAAGCAACAGGAAGACTGTGGCTGTAAGAAAACAGTGGGAATATCAAATTCTTTGTTGGCTTCCTTAGAAGATATTATAGAATTATGTAGAAAACTTGATGCGAATGGGTGGAATCTGTACAGGGAGGAAGTGTCTAGTTGGTATAAAACTGCCTTGAATTTGCTTCAGAGTTGCTGGGAAGCACCAGGATGTTTTCATGTGTGAAGAACCGGTATTTCTGGAGAATGAATATATATATGCACAGTAGTGTACAGAGCTGTGGGTGATTTTTTTTTTTCTTCTTGAGTCTTTGTAAGAGCATGAATCTCTATCTTAATGTTTCTGTTCCTGTTGCTTTGAACTAGGTAAAGACTTCTTTTTTGTCCTCTTTCGTTAACTTCTCCCTTGTTTCCTAAGCTATATTCATTTCCTTGCTTTGATCTATGGTTCTTCTTAGTTCTCTAGGGAGGTCTTCTCTGGCTGTGTTTTTCTGTCATAGTCCTTGCTGGCCTCCTGAATGGCCATGTGCTTTACAAGCCATTATAATAAAAGGAGGGTTAATTTCTATGGTGCTTCACCTTTCCTCTGAAAATACAATGAGATGTCCTGAAAGTGCACTAAACCGAGTTTTGGTTTGTAGCAACACTTTGGATGTTTGTATGTAGGTAGCAAATGATACAAACGCTGGAGTTACGATAGTGTTGCAACTGAGGGACTTGAGTATTTCAAGCAAGGAAGATAACATGAGGTATGATGGAATCAAGGGCGAACTTCTTGTGCTGCTAACTAATTAACCATTGAAATAATTTAACATGCAGAAGACCATCTGAAAGGGAAGAAAAAGTTCGACAGCAAAAATACAATAAAAAAATATTTCCCAAGACTCAGAGCGATTGATGAATTTGCACTGTTTACTTGCCTCGAAGTTGCTGGAATATGAACTCTGAATGTAGTAGCTTTTGAAGAGATGTGGGGAGTGTGAAGAGGTGTGGAGAGTAGATTCCAATGTTGCCCTCAGACTTGGCTTGATGTTTCTGTCAGTAATTTGTAGATGTGACAAGAGCAATGAGTAAAAATTAAACGTTAATATCTCGGGTAGAATTCTTGAAATCCCTTTTGATTCCTGACAGCAGTAGAACAGGCAGTGTAACTATGAACCAAACTATCCTGGCTTTTGTGCATCATTCTGCAAGGATGCTAGTGGTGTTTTTCCATGCACAAATGGAAGGAATTTCTCTTCAAAAGCAAAGAACAGCCTGTTCATTGAGTGCCTAGATCTGTCACGTGGCCAGTGAGTGCATATAACCTAAATGTTTGGATATAATACTTACCATGTAAAATATGATAATAAACTTCTCTGCGGTTGGTAAGGCTGGTGCAGGTGTTACTTTTCCCAGTCTTTCCCTGCTGCTCTGACTGTGTGTTGTGGCACAGGGTTGGTATGTCTGTTTTCAGTGAGGTTAACATTTTAAGGAAGCAAAAAGGAATTGGATGCTCTGGTGTGGGGTTATTTAATTATTTGGAGGTTTTTTTTAAAAATTATTTTCTTTGAGTGTTGTATTGTGGTGGTTTTCTTTGTTAACACTGTTGATAGCAATTTATTGTAAGAAAACTTCTTCCAGCAAAATCAGACCCCAGTGTTATGAAGGAAAAGCTGAAAACTGGTCTTTCTCTTCTCCTGTCCTCTCTTGATATAGTCTGTGTTGTACATGTATAGTCTCTGCAGTCTGGAGCTCTGGGAACAGTTTCCAGAATCCTGTCCAAAGCATGGACATGGTCCCCTAGTTCTCAGTGTTTTTTCTCTTCAGGCTCCCACATTTCTCCCTGTCAAAATGCCAGTTCCTTTTCTGTCCATAGCGTCTTCAAACTCTGGATGACCGATCTGGACATTTGGTCCTGGATAACCTTTTTTTTTTCCTTTTTTTTTCTTTTCTTTTTCTTCTTTGTAATTGTGATCATGTACCGTGATTTATTGGTCCTTAGTGTTTCTTCTGCCATGGTACTTGGAAGTGTAAGGAAGGAAGCGCTGACAGCACCTGGTCCATTCTGTGGGAAAGCTGCAGCTCACTTTAGCAATTGCGTGTTTGTCTTGAATAAGGAAGAAGCAGTTTTTTGGAAGATGGGACACCTAGAGCATTAATAGCAACTGTCACTGCTTGTGTACGGTATGGAGTGTTTTTATAAATGGTTATCTGGAATGTTTAGTCCTGCAGCTGTATAGAAATGATTAATGCTTCCCTGGCAATCAGACATTGCTAAGGGATTGGAATGCCAAACCACATTTAGCCAACTGTCTGAATCCACCTGAAGTACTTGAGTGATTTAATTGATCCACTTGATGGAATTATTTAGGAGCCACTTAAGATGCAGCACTATTGATTTAAAATACCCATATATTTACAACCATATGTATTCAAGGGAATTCAGTTTTAGGTTGCTGGGGGTCTTGGAGGGTATTTTGTTTTAAAGTAACTTGCCAAACTTGCAAGACATACTGTAATATATAATTTGAAGAACTAAGAGGTAGTAGTTGACAAAGAAATTAAAGATTTAGAATGAATTTTTGCAGAGAAAAGTATAGGTTGTTTTGTATTGTTGATACATGTTGTATTCATTCTCTATCTAGTGAGTAAGTGAGCTTCAAATGACCAAGCAGTCTTTGAGGTGGCTTTGAAACAATCATTTATGTTTCAAGTTGACAACACTGGAATTGAATGTTCGCTTAAATTTTGACTGACAGAAAGACCTAGAACATAAATCTGTTAGCTCACATTGACTCATAACAGTATTAATCAGAAAAGGTCTTAAGATAAACTGTGTTACAAGCCAACAGAAATGATAAATTTTCTAGTTATTAATGCAGTTTGAAATACTGAAGTTAATCTGGAAATCAGTCAATATGTGGTGAGGAGACAAGCATATTGCAAATGCCAGAATTGGTTTTTGCAGCCTGACTAGTGGAATTTTTCAGTAACCAGCCTTTTTATATGATAAGTTCAATTAAGCTTGAAATGCACCTTTTTGGAATAGTTCATTTGGTAGTAAAATTAACTTTCCCTTAAAAAAACCCCACTTCTCCATTTCTCAGAAAAATCAGATACTTTGAATTTTCCATGTCTTCTATATACACCTAAAGCAACAAATGTTTTGAAGAGAAAACCACATTCCCTATAGATTATGTGTTCCACTTCTCTTAAGGGAGTCTGCTTTTATTTGGTTACTGCAGGCTTCAGAGCTGTTATTTGCAGTCTAATTGAATGACTTATTGTCAAAGAATCTACCAGTAGAATAAAGTGTAACAGTTTAAAATGCGTCATATTTGGTCTATTACTTGTGTTCCTATTAAACCCCCTTTCAACTGGCTGTTTTTGCAAGTTGGAGTGTAGTAAATTTGACAGATAATGCTGTACCACCAATCTTGCCAGATGCAGAAACTGGCAAGAATCTGGCATTTTGGGTGTGCTTTTCGGATCCTGGCCTGTCACAGTAGTAGATACTGGATTTTTCCAGTGTCTTCCTTGGAGAATGAGATGGGGGAGTGTTTGCAGGGGCACCACTGGGAGGGAGTATTTGGATTCCCCTGTCAACACTATCATTATTTTCATCAGGCTGTAGTGAGTAGGTTTCAAGTACACAGGTTACATTTGCTGCTCAAATGGTTGTTTATAGTGACCCTTGGGGAAGAAGCAGCAGAAGGGATATAAACACTGCATGGGCAGCAAGAGCAGGCTGGCAGGCAATGAGCTTTGCCTTAGTGGCTGGTTAAGTAAGGCTCCTTTATTGCAAGAGGAGGGAAAGATAAAATCAAGTTGAACATTTAAAGGAAAAAGAAAAGAAACAAATTTGAAGACCCTTAAAATGTCAAATAATTTGTCACGCACATTCATCTGTTAGCTCATAAATGTCAGTTCTTGTAAAAAGCCTTTCCAGCTTTTCCTTGGATCCGAGTTTCCAGAACATTTCAGGGCCTACATTTGTCTTGAGAGTTAAAATGTTGTTTTTTCAAGTTTTTAAGCAGACCTCTGAATCAAGCATCTGTTGTGATTTTTGCTGCTTTCCTGACCTTGAAAAGGGATCTGTGCTCCTGTGAGAGACATCTTGAAGGGTGCTTGGCAATCACAGAATCAACTAGGAAAGCGTTTTATTTACTTCAGTTACCTCGCTTGAAAGCTAAGCCCTAGGAAAGAACTGTTTCAGCTTCTTTTGTTAGTGTACATTTCCTCACAGCTGAGTCACTGAAAACACAGGCTTGCTTTCAGGGGTCTTTTCCCACCTCCTGTTAGCTTGGAGGTGATGTTGTGATCATAGAGAAACAACCAACCTACCCCTGCCCCCATTCCATTTTTCCTCTTGCTGCTTTAGAGTTTTGCAAGTGCAAGCTTTCAAGCTGTCAGTGACAGAGCATAGTTGTGGATGACAGTATTTCAGAGACTAGTCCGTCTAATACTGCAGTAATTCTGCTTTTCTGGGCTCTTTGGAGCTGCTGCCAAACATCCTTTCCCACCATTTTACCCTGTGATCAGTGGGTCTCTGAAACTGTGCACTGCTTCTAGACACCCCAGGAAATGTGTCACAAAGCTCATATACGATGTAGGTGCAAGAAACTGTAAGTCTGCACTTACAATAGAACGTAGCTGGGCCCTCAAAAAAAAGGAGGTTGCTCAAAAATGTCTATTCTTGCCAAAATTATACTAACCATGTGATTTCATAGTGACTTGCTTTGTATGAACGTATTTTCAATGTACATAGAAAATATTGATATTCAGTAATTGTGCAGTTTTAGCTGTGAAATTTATTACCAACACGGTATCTTTAAATATTCAAACTAATGAGTTTTTGTTAATTTGAAGGTGCAGTGAGCTTAGATATTGATAATAACAGTAGTGGGAAAAGTGCCCACAGAATATGGTATTTATTTCCAACTTAGTTAACCACTATCATGTATATATTCAATTAATTGTAAGATCATTTTCATTCCCTGATGAGCTGTGTTCTGGGTAATGTGTACTCTCCTATTTGCTTCTAAAACCCTGATCAATGCAATCTGTTAGAATGTTTTTAAGACAATAGCTATTTAATGAATAGCTTGTGTGTACAGGAGAAAAGAATAAGCTTGATTGCTTACAATCTGACATTTGAAAAAGCATTTTTTTAGATCTCTTGTATTTGCATATCTAATTGCTATGTAATCAAAACTAAGTGAACTGTAGCTACTTGAAACCAAAAAATGAAAGGCAATCATCTTTACAGGGGGAAATATCCCACTCATATGCAAGCCTCTCTGAATATTAGAATTACATTCTTCTTGTGTTTAATTATAGGTGTCTGACTGAGCAGTAAATTTATGCCTGTGTATTAAAGGAGTGAATGTGACCCTGAAACATCAGCTTCCCTTTGTTGAAGCAAAGCATTGGCATTGAGAGAACTTAACAGTGTTGTGTGTTTTGGTGATAAGGGATTGTGCCAGAATAGCTGTTAATTACCTGCTTTGTTCGATATGGGAAGTAGTGGTTCCGCACTTTTCTTCCCACCAGTGACAGTACTCAATTAAAACTTGTATTAAACAGTGATAATGCCCTGGTTTATCTGCTGGGGAAGAGGTGAGGTGAAGAAAAATAACAGGATTTTTTTCACCTGTTTGGAGGCAGCTTTGGTTTTGGTTTTTCGTGAACCTAGTGACAGTAACGAAAAACAAGTTTTATCTTTTTGCTGTGGTGGTGTGTGGTGGGTTTGGTGTTTTGGTTTTTCTTTTTACTTCTTTAGGACTGTTAAATCTTGCACTTTACTAATAGTGGCTGTAGTAGAAGTTAAAAAAAAATTCCTTAACAGGAATGTGGAAGTTATAAATTTGGAAGATGCTTGCTCTTTTCTGTTCCATGTCATTACTCTGTGTGAAACGTCTGTTGCCATGGGTCCTTCTTTTGCTGCTGTTTTGAAATTTTATTCCATTGCTTATGTGTCAGAAAAAGAGAGGTTTTTAAAATAAAATTTATTGCCTAAGGTATTCTATTCCAAGTATTTGAAGCATGTTTTCTGATGTAGTTGGTTTTCTTAGCTTCAGTTAATATTTGTTATTTTATAAAGAAGAGTCCTCAGATCTGATTTTGCAAGATTTTGTAATAATTTTAATGTTTTCCTCTTGGCTTTATTTGTTATGTGACGAAATTGAATGCAGCGTTTTCAGTGGGAACCCTTCAGTCTGAGATAGGATTCTCTAAGTAGCAAGGGTTTTTTGGTATCTAAACAGAAATAAGGAGTAATGCAAGGAAGTTCATGTAAAAAAAAGACTTGGTAATCTTGTTTCTTTCAGATAGCAATGCTGAAGAATATTCTAATATTGAACATGTGCAAAATACGTCAGTAGACAATAAGGCTCTACAATTGTTACAGTAACACTTAAATGCTTTTCATTTCATTCATCCAAAGAAATGAAGGAATGGCTTGGTTGTTTCAGTTATGAACTTTGGAGGGTCTGTGTTCAACAAGCTTGAACAGCTTTATTCTGGAGTGAAAGCCGAATGTTTGATGCTGGACTAATTTTGCCAAAAATGTGAAACAGTAAGTGACAAGGAGTAATTGCTGTAACAGCTTTAAAGCGTGTACACAAAATTCTTTTGAAGATCTCAGTGGATATGGCAGTGCCTGGTAATTCAACTGGAACTTCAGAGCTTCAGCTGTAGGTGAATGGAGGTCGCAGGCAGGAAGTAAGACTGGTTGCCTGCGATCATTACGCACAATGGATAAAGCTTGTTCTGAGGGCATATTGCACGTACTGAATGTTTAACAGCAATGACTAGTCTTAGATACAGCCTTAGAATTAAACAAAGAAAAAAATCATTGCAGATGAAACAGTACCTTAAAAGGCTTGTAAGGTATGGAAAACCTGAAATGTGTTCTTGTTTTGTTGAAAACCTAAACGGAGTGTCGTTGTTAAAGAGCAGAAAGCTAGCTTTTATTTGGTAGTGGGTCTTTGTCATCTCACAGGATTAAAACAAACTGCAATGAAAATTTTAGTTAAAAAAAAAAATCTGTGTGGATTTATCATAGCTTACAGAAAGAAAACTGTAGGAAACCTTGCTTAGATGAGATCTCATAAATGGCATGTTTCTGAATTAGTCTGCTTTTCTTTTGAAGTAAATATTTTTCTGTGTATATAAAGTGATAGATTTCATTAAATTGTTTAATTGCATATAATTAGCAATAATTTTTAACATGACTATTGATTATGTTTTCTTTAGATAATTCATAAAAGTCAATAAATGTGAATTTGTTCCTACTCACCACACAATTCCCCTTTCATACAAAGTAAACAACGAAAAGCATTAGATAAGAATTTGATAAGGTGTTTTATGATCTGACATTTTGAAGTGGAATAATCTCTGTCCATTTCTAACTGTTTTTCCAATTTTATTTCTTCTGCACTGGAAAAAAAAAAAGTAGAATGTGAATTTGAGGTGAATTGGGATTAGTAGAATTATTTCATGGCATAGCAGTGCTGCAGTACAGTATAACTGTTAGCTCATCCATACGGGATTAGGTTCTGCAGTGGGTACATAGCTTCTTATGAATAGTCATTTCGCTTTATAAGTGAGTGATGCAACCCACACTGTCCGGTCACAGATAGTTTTTCTGATATTGAAGCTGGTTTATTGAGGCTTCCTTAAATTTAATGTATTTCATACAAAATCCCAACTTCAGATAAATTGGAGGACTATGTTTTTCCAGAATGAATAGGCTTCAATGGACATACTGTAATTTTTGTTCTTTGTAAAGCAAAGATAATGAGCCTATCAGATTCTTCTGTTTAAATGAAATTGTTCTGATTACATTTCATTGACTTTGGTCACTTGGAGATAATTTACTAACGTTTTTTGACCATTTTTTTCATTATGCATTTCAGTTAGATTTTTGAGGAACTATTTCATGTGTTTTCTTTTAGAGAAGTTTACTATTTCCATATACAAAATTTAAAAATAACATTCTGATATTCAGTTTTGAGTAACTATTAATCTGCTGTATTGTTACATAATCTCTGCATGCAGATCTTTTTGTAGAGAGGAACATTTCTGTGTTCAAATTACTTGCAGTGTTAAAATGTGGAAAAGTAAAGGAACTTTTTCTCCTGTAGCATGAGTAGGCTTTCCTTTTATGTTCTTTACTGTTCTTGTAGGACATGCAGTCACTTGTGGGGGGAATTTTGGTGTATCTGTGCCTTAGAGTGAGGTTCCTAAGTCTAAGACTGGATAGAAATTGTCTTTTCCAATCAAACTTTTTTTTCTATTTGAAAAATGCCACTAGAATGAACAAATCAGGTAGTCTTCTGCACTAACCCCACAAACAATTTTTCCTGAACTGAATTTTTAAGTTGGACAAAAATGTTAAGTCGTACGCTTCTTCAAATAGCAAAAGTTCACTACCTCGGTAACCTTTGAAAAAAAATAAAACAACAAAAAAAAAAAAACCAAAAAACAAAACTCAAATTTCTTCTACCAAGAAGCTTTAGGACATGAAAAATCTAGAAGCATAGAGTTGACTTTGGGCTCTCCAAATAATCCTCCAGAAGAATACTGTTTAAGCATCCTGATGACAGGGTTTATGTACCAGATGAGGAGAATTCAGACCCCTTCTCTCCCCCATAATCTGAGTTGATGGTAATCGTCACTTGAAATATATACACACCTGCAAACCAAGCTTTTTTCTCTCTGGTGAAAAGAGTACTGCTGAAAGCATGTCATAAAACTTGGTTTTATTGCCGATGTACACAAGGAATCATTATTTGCAGCAGGCTCCGATCCTGCCTGTGTAGGATCAGCAACTAAAACTCTGAAGATGTGAACAATATTTTATTTATGGTTGGGCCGTATAGAGCATGTCTCACGTTTGTACTTCTACCTTTTAGCTGCAGAACAATGTACTTGCATGCATCTGGTATTCGAAATGTTCTCTGTACTGAGGTCATTCTGAGCACAACTACATAAGATTTTAAAGTAGATAGTGGTGATATTGATGGTGCTTTATCACCTCTCTCCCGCTTCTTAGCCATTTGGACAGTTGAGAGGATAATGTGATTTTCTTAGGGGTAAAAATTCAAAGTTTACTGTGAAAGAAAGTAAGGAGATTTTACCATTAGGCCTGGAATGTCTGTGCCTCAAAGCTAAGAAATTTTTAAATCGGATTTTGAGTGATTCAGAATTGTCTTCAAGAAAATGTGAAGAATCCATCTAAAAACAAACTTCAATTCCATGTATTAGCAGAGTCACGTTATTATGACCTTGGATACGCTCTAAACCAATTTGTAATGATTACTGTCAGAGCAGTTCTTTTTCTGTTGAAAAGTAATGGCCTATGATATACTGGAGGCCAGATGAGATCATACTGACTATTCCTTCTGGTCAAAGTCTCTGAAATTGGAAAAAAATGACTGGGATTTAAGCTTACATATGAACAGAGGGGTAACAGTGAGATGTACTGAATAAAATTTAAATATAGTATAATGGAACATTTAATTTATCAAAGTTTTATATAAATCACAAAAACTTGAATTCTCTCTCTATATATATAGAGAGTGTGTGTACTGAATAAAATTTAAATATAGTATAATGGAACATTTAATTTATCAAAGTTTTATATAAATCACAAAAACTTGAATTCTCTCTATGTATAGTGTGTGTATACTACTGAAACATGTAACAGTTATGCAATCCGTTGAATTTCAGTGTTTTTTTTCCCCATATCCAGCCTACTGAAACATGTAACAGTTATGCAATCCCATTGAATTTCAGGGGTTTTTTCCCCCATATCCAGTTCTGTACGTCAGGGACTTCATACATTTATTCCTATATACTGAAATAGTTTATTGGTGAGGATCAAGTTAAAATTTTGGGGCTCCAGTATGGTTTGACTGCATGGTATTTCAGAGAACTCAAATTTTAATTGTGTCAATTTTTTTTTTAAATATCCAGTATGGTTTGACTGCATGGTATTTCAGAGAACTCAAATTTTAATTGTGTCGATTTTTTGTTTTTAAATATCCTATTGCTTTGGTCATACTGTGGATAGGGCACTTCTATAGTAGCCAATGCTTCATTAATCCTGAATTGAAGAAGAGTATTCAGCAACAAGTTCGAATTTAGCTTAGAAAAACTTCCTTGTTTAAACAGACTTAGCAGGGTTTTTGGAGATTTTTTTGTTTGTTCTAAGAAAAGGAATAAAGTGTGTTCACTTGTGTGACAAATTTGAGACTGTCTTCAAGGATTTTTAAAGAGAAAAAGGAAGTGAGGCGTGATCGCACCAATAGGTAACAGGAAATGGAGACCAGCAGCAAGCTTGGTGAGATGAACAAGAGCCAGGCATGGGAGATCAGGATGAAACTGGGAACAAGGTGTTAGGTCTCCAGAAAACAGTGACAACAGTAGCAGAATTCATTTTTTTTTTCCCCAGCTGTATTACTAAATGCTATTTGATTTGTGATTTCTACAAATACATATTCTGTGATTGTAGAGCTTCTTGCTTTCTATAACAGAGAAGAATAATTTTGATATGTATCAAACCAGATGTCTTACCACTGTTTTGAATTGCAGTCTGTTCCCTGTGTCTGTGTACCAGCAGTTCTAGTGGTTGTAGTGTTAAAACTACGGAATTACTTGGAGGTGGGGTGATTATTAGGACATACGGAATTCACAGAATGCATGGATTTCAGTATCTTGGGATGAGTTAGCTAACAGAACTGTGTGTATGCTTGTGTACCTACCACAAAAAATAAATGCTTATCGCCTTAGGGAAGGGAAACATTTGAAATGCACAAATGAAAAGCTCCGTATGGAGCTGGTTATTTCTGTGCCTGGAGTTTCAGATGTTACGTGCTTATTCAGAGTTAATTCAGCTTCTCTTCAGACTCTTGGTGAATATATGCAGTGCAAACTTTATTTCTTGGTTTAATTGTTTATTAGTGCCTGTACTTGTATATTGGGAAAAGCTGTTCCTATGCCTCTGTTGAATCTTTGTGTGTGGCATTTTTATGTGCTGTTTATCAGATTTAAGAGACTATTCGTTGGTATCTTCAGCCTAAGGAATTGGAATAACACCTCCTGCCCATGATGGGGCAGTGTTTTAAAACAACTTGTAAGAGGTAAGTTATCCTGCATGTTGTGTTATGTTAGAGAAAGCTGTTAAAACAGTTTCTATATACATGCCCAAATAAAAACATTTCACATCTTGCTTTGAGACACCTTCTGTCTCAAAGATGACAGCTTTTTTTTATGTGTGTTGTTCTTCCATTGATTTATCTCTGTATTTTATCCTGTTGATCTGTTTTAACTTGTTCATAGAAGACGAGCTATACCTACTTTTTACTTTGCATACATTGCAACTGCAGTGTGTCCCTTGCCTCGTGGAGCTTTAGCGCCGGTGTGCTAAATAGCTGGATATTGTCTACTAAGTCAATTCAGTCGCTAAAATTTTATTGCAGATGGTCTCACACTTTATTATCTCCTTTATGAGAATGTGAGGTTCTGCTTACAAGAGCGGGATAGGTGTTATTAACGCTGCCTGCAGGGTAAGGTTTGGGGGTGGGACAGGGAGGATACGGGGGTTACACTGTGTGTGCTGGGTGAGCACAACTTACACTGAAAATTTATTTTTACTATTGTGGAGTATTATTGTAGTTTGTTAAATAGTTAAAATATGCTTTACTATCAGAGGAAAAAAAATTCCGATCAGCAACTTTTTCTGATGATTTTTTCTGACTTTTCCGTGAAAAAAATAACTTTTTAGTGCAAGTGCCTCTTACTGTGAGGCCATGTGGTTTTGCAGCAAGAACTTTGAGTGTGTGGTCTAGGCATTGTTTGTAAATTACAGCAGAAGATAAATGTCATTCAGATTACTGTGTGTTACTGTGGAGAACAGCATTGAAACTGGTAGGTGGGGTGCTTTGATTTAATTCTCAGTTCTTTTCAAAAGTCTTTTAGTCATTTCTGTTCAAGAACATTTATGTAGGATTTAATACTTTGTATGAACTAGTTGCATAAGTAGGAGTATTATCAAGATAAATAGTCGCATGTGTAGGATATGTTGCATAGTAAGAAGGGTATTAAAAACATTACTTAAAAAGTAAATTTTTTTTTTTGCATCGTTGATATGTTTGGTAATCTTAAAGTGAATTCGACACAATATAGATATGCTTTTCTTTAACTGGGTGGTATAATGGATATTGAAATAACCACAGATGTCCTTCAATGAGAGTATAATTCAAAGGGTCTTTCCTTAAATTTTTGTCAAATTATGCAGGATTGGAGAGGCTCACATACTCTTAAGCAGAGTAGTGCCTGAGCTGTGTAAGTTAATCATATTAATAGACCTCAAAGGACAAAATCTTCCTGCTATCACAAATCATGGAAGGTATGTCACTATGTTTGGATTGATCTAATGGTCAGTTCCTATTAAAAGCCTTAGGACATCTATTCCCACTATTTCATGTCCATCCTCAGGAGTCAGTTAAGTTTGTCACTTTCTTAAATTGGCCCCTGCACAACTGTCTAAGCAGCAGGGCAGCTCAGGGGAAGCAGCAGAGTCAGGACCACTATTTTCAGTGATAGCTTCACATTCCGTGATATGAGATATGTATCCACATTCAAGTGTTTTTACTTTAACTCCTGATTTTCTATTTCACTGTTAATTTCACCCGTTAAAGTAATAAGTTTTTGATGAAAAGGAATTTTGTCCAACAGAAAGGAAAAAACAGTATGATTTTGTGAAGTTTTTCTTCATAGCTTTGAAACAAGAATCTTGTGTATGATCCTGGAATCTTAACACTTTGTAGACATCAAACTTACTCTTCTGAACTAAACTCAATTTCCTTAATTCTGACTTATTTTCAGTATTTTAAGGAATCATTTTTTTCTCCCCGCCCCCGAATCCATTCTCTACTATAGTTCATCTGTGGAAGGGGAAAAATACCACCAAAAACCACCTTCCCCCCCCAAAACAAAACAACCCACCTTTGAGTTATGCTACGTAACATAATAGTTGATAATAAAACGAGCTAAGCTGAGACACCCAAGTCTTTGCCCTACTCTTATGTGGAATTCACCTTGTCTGAGCTCGTTGCTTAAGCCAGTGCTGTCCCTGTGTAACTTTACCTGTGTCACCAGGTGTTCCTGTCTGAGTATATCAAAATAAAATATTATTTTGTCAGAGAAGGGTGTTGAGGCCGTCTAATGCTGGTTTAGCATTTCAGCACGATCACATTACTTGTATGCAATGATGAGGAACTTCAGCCAGTTCACTGGTTTGACTTAACACGTTGGCTACAAACCCTGTACTGGTTGAGCGTAGTTTATGTGTGATACATCATTTAAAGACAATAGAACTTCTCATAATAGTGTTTTAAGTATCTAATGTACTTTGGATATATTTTTCTCGTTTTTCTTCTTTTCCTAGGCATCCTGCTTTTGTTCTTCTTGATGATTGCATGTTTCAACATTTTTAATTTCCCTGTTAACCAAGGAAGTTGGACTTGTCTTTCGTATATAGCAATTACATAGCTGAACTGTGTGTGGAAGGAATAGAGAAGGGGTTTGAAACCATTTTTTGGAATGGATTACATGGTACCATCCCATCTCACTTAATGAGCTATTTGGGTTGCGCCAGCAGTAGTGGGCATTAGTTGAAATAAGCTATCCTCTTTGCTCATTTGCATCTGGTATGAATTTGACTTATAGTTGTGAGGGTTTTTTTTGAATTAGCCTATCAGGAGAAATGCATTTTTTTTTTACAAAAGTGGTTGTAGCAGCTTTTATATTCTGATTAACGGCGTCACTATAGCATACATACAAGCTGTCTTGTTAGGCACATTAGTGGAAGAGAAAGTCATGTTTGTCTCCCTTTTATAGCTAGGGTGCTTATGGATTTTTTTTTCCCATTTGTAAAGAACTTCTAAAAATTATTTTTATGCTGCTATTTTGAAACATAAAGAGGCCCTGGAAGGCACTTGAGCTTTTTTTCCCCAGTTGTTTTTTATCTTGAAATTTTAAAATACAACCTCAATCAAATTTCTTTTTTGTTGTTGTTGTTAACATGTATAATGTTAATTCATAAACCTGTGTGCAAAGCACCAGTAGCGATAGTGCAGGAATCCTCTGGAAGGGGATTTTTTAAGTCAACACTCCAATTAAGCAGAATTTGAAGGAGATGGAGGTGAGGGATATAAAACTGAAGTTTGTTCTTTCTTCTGTGACTTAGGTTATATTGATTCTTGCATTGTTTTCCCTTAACTAGGTTGTCTTACATTATGGCTGCTTGGGATTTTAATCTCAAGAGTAAACAAGAAGGGAATAAATTGTGTCTATCCCAGTATAAAATAAAAAACCCAGCAACTCTTTATGCCTCTGTTAAACATCTTAAAGAAGCAAAATAGGGCACAAGCCCAATTTTTTTTTGCTTTTCAGGTCTCCTTTAAGAGCAGAGAGAACCATGATCCAGCAGTTTTGGAGGTAGAGGCAAGTAAATGTTTTACTTCTTGTAAACATTCCAGTACATTTTTGTGAATCACCTGTAATTTGAGGAGACCCTGGTTGAAAGAATCTCACCCCCCTGCTTCCCTAAATAGTGAATTTGGTTTGTATGCTTATGTGAGGAAAAATATATTTAAGCTTTTATGAATTATTGACAGGCTTCACATCAGTTACATGCTGTTGCAATATCTAATTGTTATTCATATACACAAATTTAATATTAGTGAGGTTTTTGGGATAATAGGTTCAGAGGAAAAAACTTCAAAAACTGTCTTGCTGGGAGGTTCATCACAGTGATTTAAAAAAAAAAAGTGGCTAATATTTGCTACCTCCAACTGCTGGTGTTCAAATGAGCTCTTCAGCGTTCTCACTAAGGGCAGTTCAACAACCTCTTATGTACTGGGTCTAAACCTGTAATTATTTCTATGCTAGGAACTTTTCTGAGAGCTCTTGTTGAGTTTCTCTTGAAGGTGTCACTTGTGTTCTTAAAATAGTACTTTTTTCTGAAGGCTGTATTGGAGGTACAGGAAGGAACTATCCATCTGTATTGGTGAAGTTTTAAAAATCAGTCAGCCTCTGAGTGCCACTGCTCATCAGGAAATTTTGACTCCTTCAGGTATCTCAGGCTGTAGTTCCAGGGCTGATCTTAGGACAACGTAAGTCAACACTTGCTGTTCAATACCGCTCGCACGGCCCTGCCTAGGCATAGTTCCTCCCTTCCTCCTGACAGTTGCTGGGGATTTAACTAGCTTCAGTGCTAAGTCAGCTGAAAACTAAAGCTAGAAACTAGGTGTTGCTTTTGAGAACCATGGACTGGACTGCAAGCACTTCAGTACGTCAGTGTGGGACCAGCGGCACCGACTTAGAATAGCTTTCACTGTAGTGGGACTGCAGGCTGAGGCAAAGTGCAGGAAGTGTTCTTGAATTAGTTGAGCTGGATGACCGTGGCTTCTTGGTAAGCTGTGGAGATGATGCCTTTTGCATCTTCAGATGATAAATGCAGGGCTCCCAATACATTTTTCTAGACACAAAACATGGAACATACAGGCTTGAAATAACTGTTCTCTCCAGCACTGATGAACTTTTTGCTGTGTTTAATTTTCTTTATTTAAAGATGCAGACATCTGAAACAGTCCAGAATTTTTTGATATTGCCTCTTACTAGCTCCTGTGAAGAAAGTTAACACTGTCTCAGCTGAAACCAGGACACCGTGAATGATACTAGATGGCTGCTAACTGAGAACTGGGAGACAAAGTTGTGAAACTTGGGTTTTAGTTCTTTGAAATATCAGAGCTGGTTTTTGAAAGGGCTGGAATTTTTCAGTGGTTTTGGTGTCTTTTTCCTCTTTGAAAGTTGTGAAGTTCATTTGTGACACATCGGGATGAATTCTTAAGTCATAATACAGTGCAAAGATTAAAATGTTGTAGCAAATACTTGGAGATGTTTTAATTTTGTTGGCAGCCTGCAAATTTAAGATGGAGAATATTAATGACAAGTAGTGTGCCGGCACTTAATTCTTACCACATTTCTTTGAATGCTTTGTAAAGAACATTCTTCAAACCTATTTGTTGGCAGCCTGCAAATTTAAGATGGAAAATATTAATGACAAGTAGTGTGCTGGCACTTAATTCTTACCACATTTCTTTGAGTGCTTTGTAAAGAACATTCTTCAAACCTGTTCAGTTAGGAAACTAGGGGTTTTTTGGG